>NW_006399851.1:2320601-2335525 GCF_000299155.1 Elephantulus edwardii
TGCGGGGAGAAGGGTGCAACAATGAATGAATGGAATTCCAAAATCTCTGTAGATGTTCACTGAAATGAAAAATAAACAAACTAAATTAAAATAAAAAGAAAAAAGTTCAGTATAACTCCTGGACTATCCTATTCAAGGATTTGTAGTTTATTCCTGAAGTAACATCAGGCAAATTCATTCAATATTCTTCAAAGTAACTGATGAACTGATGCACAAATGCTAGAAGCAAACTGAACATCCATAAAAAGATGAATATATAAATGAAATGTGAAGTAGGCATAAGACAAATATTGTTGTTGTTGTTAGGTGCTATCAAGTTAGCACAGACTCATTACAACCCTATGTATGACAGTGTAAAATACTGTTCAAACCAGTACAATCCTCATAATCCATGTAGTGTTTTTAAAACAATCACTGTGTCAATCACCCCCTTGAAGGCCATTCTCTATTTTGCTGACCCTCTCATTTCCCAAGCATGATATTTTTTTTTCTAGGACCTGGTCTCTCCTGATAACATGTCCAAAATACATGAGAGAAAGTCTCTACCGTAACTAGAAATGTTGTCCTGATGCAAGCTACAACTTGGAGGACTATGGAGAACATGACACTGATGTCAATTACAAAAAGATGGATATTTCATGATTCCACATACATGGAATAATTGCATTATCTGAAATTGGCAAATGATCAGAGGTCAAAGATTATTAGTGTTTACTAAGGGTAAAATTGGAAAATAAGTAAGAGTGACTGTTAGGGAGTATTAGTCATTTTTGGTGATGAAAAATGTGGCAAAAGAAACCACTAATGGCTGTACAAAATAAATATTGACGTTAGTTTCTCTGAGCCATATGTGAAAAAAAATGCTGAATTGAAATTTTCTATATATATGTGCAGACAGGAAATTAAAAGACATACTGTAATGGGAAAGTACGTGGTTAGAAACCTCTCTAAAGTACTGAAGAGCAACGATGTAAGTCTGGAGACTAAGGTGTACCTGCCATGGTCTTTGCAATCACTTGTTATCCATCAGAGAGCTGGACAATGACTAGGGATGACATAAGGAGAATTGATGCCTTTGAGCTGTGGTGTTGGAAAAAAGTATTGAATATATCATGGACTGAGGATTAAACAAACAGGTTTGTCTGAGAGAGGGTGAAGTCAGGCTTCTCCTTAGGGGCAAGTATTCTGAAGCTTCGTCTGAAATATTTTGAACATTTTGCAAGGAGAGACCAGTCCTTGGAGAGGGACGTCATGCTTGGGAGGGTGAAGGAACAGCACGGGAGAGGAAGATCTTCGATGGGATGGATTGATTCAGTGACTGAGGTAATCACAGGATAGGTGTATTGGAGACAGTGAGATTGGCACAGGATTGTACATAGGGTCGCTATGAGTCGCAGGTGATGCGACTGTACATAACAACAACATGTAAATGTATATGTATATGCATGTGTATTTACACATATGTGTGGAAATTATGATGTCAATCCAGAGACTAAGGTGTGCCTGAAGAAGCCCATGATCGTCACACTTACTTGTTACTTGTTATGCAGCAAGAGGAACTGGACAATTACTAGAGATAGAAGAATCTGTGCCATTGAGTTGTGGTGATGGAGAAGAGTATTAAACACACAAGAGAATAAACACATCTATCCTGGAGAGAGTGAAACCATGTTGCTCTTTGAAGGTAAGGATTTTGAAGCTCTGTCTCTCATTCTTCAGACATGTTTCCAGGAGGGGGCAGTCCTTGGAGAAGAGCATCATGCTTGGAAGTGTTGACGATCACTGCAGGAGAGGAAGACCCTGGATAAGATGGATTGGCACAGTTACTGTGGCAATGTGGGTAGAGGTGTTGGAGACAGTGGGACTGGCTCAGGATACAGCAAGGCTTAGAGGTACTCTTCACAAGGTCGCTGTGGGTTGTAGTTGGCTCAATGGCTCATAATAGCAATAAATATAAGTATAAACATAAGACAGTACATATTGTTTTGCTGTTGTTATTATGTATTATTGAGTCAACTACAACCTACCGTGACTCTATAAACAAGAATGGAATATTGCCCTATCCTGTATCATTTCACTACTTCTGCCTTGCTCAAGCCCAGTGTTACACCCTGTGTCTATTCATCTTGTTTAGAGTTTTCCTCTCTTTCTCTGATCCTACACCATTTCCAGTGTGATATTTTCCCCCCAAGAATTGGCTTTGCTTGAAAACATACCCAAAGTATGTTAGACAAAGTTTTACCATCCTTGCCTCAAAGGAGTATGGTGGTTACACTTCCTTCCAGACTAAGACTGGTTTGTAGCTTGCAAGTCCATGGAATATTCAGTACTCATCACAAACATCACAATTAAAAGACATGGATTCTTCTTTGCTCTTCCTTATTCTTAGTCCAACTCGTAGATAAATATGAAACAATTGAAAATATAATTACTTAGATTAGGTGCACTCTAGCTTTTAAACTGATAACTTTAATTCTTTGAAAAGGTCCTTGACAGGAGATTTCCCCAAGGCAACGCAGTATGTAATATGTTATAAAACATATTACAATTATACATGAAATTTTACATATATATAAGACAATGGAAAAGTTAACTGTCCTATTAGTTTCAAACGTCCTAAGGATATATAAGTCAAAGAAATCGTTCCATTTGAAATAGATTAAGTGCAAAGCTGCAGGATTCTCAATTGGATTTTTTTTTTTTTACTTTAACCAACAAAACTTTCATGATTATGCTGTGGTGATACAGGAAATTGTCTTTGAGAACACGTTAGTTGTTTTCTATGTCAAATTTTAGTAAAAAAATATTTGAGTTTTTCTTTTCTGACAAGTTTCCACTTTACATATATTAGAATTAAGGAAAAAAAAGCACAGTCATTATAAAAATGGATAAACCATCTGTTGAGTGTATTGCTATTATTTTCTTTTTTGTTGTTATAACTATCTTTTAAGAGAATTAACATTTTAGAGACACTGAATTTCTTAAAAAATAAACTTTATAAATAAACTACAACAATGTGAAGACACCTTGGAAACATCAATATTTTATACTAGTTATAACCAATTATATTAGAAATTAAAATGCCGTAATAGGACATTTTTGTTATGTGCCGTCGAGTCACTTGCAACTCATAGCAATCCTATGTACAAAAGCCCTAAACCCTGCTCTACCCTGCCCCAACTTCACTTTCTTCAACACACCTACTCCCATTACCCCAATCACTAAACTGATCCATCTCATTCAAGGTCTTCCTTTCTTGCGTTGTCACCCCACCCTCCCAAATATGATGTCCCTCTCTCAGGACTGGTCCTTGCAACGAATCCAAAGTATGTCAGACGAAGCTTCAGAATCCTTGCCTCTAAGGAGCAGCCCAGTTTCACCCTCTCCAGGACAAACCTGTTTGTTCTCCTTGCAGTCTATGGTATATTCAACACTTTTCCCCAACACCACAGCTCAGAGGCATCAATTCTCTATCTTCCGTAGTAACCCTCCAGCTATCTGACACCTAGAACATAATTGTGAAGACTATGGCCTCGATCAGGCACACCTTATTCTCCAGCTTGACATGGTTGCTCTTCAGTACTCCTGAGAGGTCCCTCACAGCTGACTTTCCCAATGCAATACCTTTTTTGATATCCTGGCTGCTAATACCAAGAGTATTGATTGTGGAACCAAGCAAACTAAAACTGTTAACAATCTCAATCTCTTCACCATCCATAATTATGCTGCCATTTGACCCTGTGGTGAGAATCTTTGTTTTCCTGATGTTGAGCTTCAATGCATATGGAAGCCTAACCACAGAAAATATGGCCTCAATACCAAAAATCAAAACTGATAAATTACTAATTCCCAAGCCTTGTGAGTTTTAACATGCATTGCTTAGAAATTATAGTTTAAGTAAGTTAAAGAATTGTTAAAGAAGCAGTAAATTAAAATGATCTACTCAAGATGTTTGATCATGAATCTAGGTGGTATTATTTTTAGCAGTTTTCACTGCTAATCCAAAGGCATGCCTCTTTAGAAGTTCAAGTTCACAAAAGTCTCCTAAAGAGAAAAATGAGCCGTTTCTTCTTGTTATGTTTAACAGCCTTGGAAACCCCAAATGTCCCTGGTTTGAATCCATCCGTTGCTCTGTCAGAAAAGGATGAACAATCTCCTCTCTGTGATTTACTGCCTTTGAAAACTGACTGGAGGATCAGCTATGAGTCGGTTTCCACTCAATGACAACAATAACAATGACTCAAGAACAGCCTGTGGTGGTGCATTTAAATGTTAAAGATATGCATACACAGCATATATCTGTGAATATATACTCTGTATATAAATCTGATACAAAAATTTTCATTTTAAAGTGCAAATGAAATATTTATGGCATTGATTACATATTAAACAATGGTTTAGTAGGCCACATATTCTGAAAACAAATCAATTAATTTTACAAGCAGCAGTTTTTAAATAGTTTAAAATGGAAGCTATTTGAAATTTTGGAACATACATCTTTTTCTATGTTTGAAAATTTTTAAAAAATTGAAAAATATGTATGGCTTAATATGGAAATTTGAAGGAATATGATTTAAACTCAAAGAGTAATGACAGTAAAAGACAATAAATTAAAATAATATCATGACGGAAATATTATTTGGGACTTTTATATTTTTAATATCTTTTTTTTAAATGATAGAGACTAAAATTAGTGAAGTAATTTGTCTGACATACTTTGGACATGTTGCAAGGTGGAACTATTCCTTGGAAATGGACATCATGCTTGGGAGGGTGGAAGGACAGGGCAAGAAAGAAAGACCTTTGGTGAGATACATTGATTCAATGACTGGGGAAATGGTTGTAGGTGTGTCGGAGACAATGAGATTGGCACATGATAGAGCAGGGTTAAAGGCTTGTACATAGGGTCACTATGAGTTACAGGCTACTCAACAACACATAACAACAACAACAACAATGTGTTTTAAAACCTTTGTAAATAAATCAACATAAAATTTTTTTAAAGGCACATTATGCTTGAAGATTATACGCTGATGCATAGTGAAATTACCATGTGGAAGAGAGGAAACTAGAAAACTCCCAGATACAAAGCATAGACTACCCTAGAACTTTTTCCTTCCTCAATTTTCCTCACTGCAAAGGGAATATGAGAAATTTTCCAAGCATCCAAAAGATACAGCCTTCTCAGGAAACGATTATCTTTTAGAGCATTTTCTTATTTTCCAAGGACTTTAGTTAGGACAAAGAGACTTTATTTCTGAGTTGATTATTCCAATAAATGCTTTTTCTAAAATTAAAGAATAACGGGAAAAAAGAAGTTTTAGGGCAAAGTGGAACTAATGCACACAGAAAAAACTAAACCATAAAAAAGGTGTTTAAATGACCAATATTAAAAATCCCACCAGAATTTTATGAAGTAGTAATGTGTTTTATGGAAAAAAATTTAATGAAATAAAAATTAATTTCAAATAAGACTAATATAAAATACAAAAGAAAAATCACAAACATGTAATATTAAGTTTAAGAACAACAGAAAGGAAAATAATATCCATATATTCAACAGGTGGTTTAAACAGTATGGCAAAAAATCTAACTTTGAATTAAGTTGGATAAGGACTCTTTGAATATAGATGCTAAAATCCTAAAAAAAAAATTAGCAGATTCAAGTGTCAATGAACTCATTGCTAGTAAGTCAGAACTGAGCTGGAATTGATCCTCTGCTAGGTTTTCAGAAGCTGTACATTGCAAGAGAGGAGACTGCCCATTTTTCTCCCTCAGAGCAGCTGGTGGATTCAAACTTCCTGCCTTCAGGTTGTCAGTGCAATTCCTCATCCAAGAGGATACTAGAGCGAGATTTGTATGGTAGCCAAGGGGTCATCTTTCAAAGGCAGCTCAAATTAAAAAAGATAGTCTTAGACATGTAAAAAAGTAACCCCAAATTGTAGGGACACAAATAAAATTAAAATGAAGCATGAACCAAGAAAGGATTATTATCTAGATTATATTTTAAAAATCTAATAAATCACTCATAAAAAGAATAAACCAAACATAAAAATGAACAAAGAGAACAAAAGAATAAGATAAATAAAAGACAATGGTGGGCATAATTCAGTGGAAATTACTTTTATAAAACTCAATATATAGGAATGATTGTATGAAACAATGTGAATGAAAGTGTGAAATACAATGTATACAATGTATACAAATTTTGTCTACAAACCAATATAAAATAATTTTTTAAATGAACGAAACATGTGAATAGTAAATGAAAGACAAATGGTCATAAAAGTATGAAAAGATAATCTAATAATATAGAAATTAAGAGTTGAAATTTTTTTTCTTTCCATCTCAATTATAAGAGCTAAACAATTAAAAAGAGAATCCCCAGTAAGTTTGAGAAAATATAATCTCATGGAAAACTGTTGGAGAAATTAATTCAGTCACTTTGGAGAAGATTTATAGGTTAAGTCTGAGAAAGAGACAACTGATTATTGACAATATGCTTCCCCAGACAATGATGAGACTTGTGCTGTTGTTGTGTACCTTCAAGTCGGAATTGACTCATAGTTAACTCACAGGTGGATTTTCAGAGGCAGTTAAATGAACAGGAGGTAATTGCCCATCCTTCTCTGGAGAGCAGCTGATAGATTTGAACCACATGCCTTCAGGATTGTAGTGTAGCTTCATGCAACTAGGCCACCAGAGCTCCTGCTTCCTCCATAATGAAATGTTGGTTTTCCCCTGCTTCTGTTCTCTAAGGGGAGCTCTGGTGGTTTGGTGGTAAGGAGGTATGCTGCCTTCCAAAAGTCATGCAATTTGTATCTATCAGCTGCTATGTGGGAGAAAGACAAGTGTCCTTTGCAATTTATAGCCACTGAATATCTTCTGGAGAGGTATCTGCATCAATTGGGATGCAACAGCACGTAACAACAAAAGCAGCTAGTGATCTTGAATATTTCTTTGTGTGTTTGTTGGTCATGTGAATGCCATTTTTGGTGAAATGTCTTTCTTTCTTTTGGACCTTTTGAAATTAAGTTTTTTGTCTCTTTTCTTGTTGAGATGTTGGAATAGTCTATACATTTCAGACCTGAGTCCCTTTTCAGATATGTCATTGCCATATAGTTTTCCCAGTCTATGGACTCTCATTTTACCTTTTTGGAGGTTTTTTGTTTGTTTAGTTTTGGCTTTTTTAAAATTGGTTTACATATAAAAGTTGTACACATTATGTTTCACTTAGCTATATTGTGTTCCATGCATTCTTCCATTCACACTGTGTTTCATATTATTAGTCCCATATATTGCATTTTAGAAAATGACCATTGACTCATGATCCTCATCCTCTGATAATCTATATACTTTTTTGTTTTCCCCCAGGTCCCTGATCCACCTTGAGTTGGCTTCTATGTGTTCAGTGAGCCCTGAATCTTGTTTCAGTTTTCTGCAACTACATATCTAATTTTGCCATTGTTATTGTTGTGTATTGTTGAGTTGGAACCTACCAGTATTTGACCTTTAAGGAAGTTTTCAGCTGCATTAAATTGCATGGAATTAAATTGCCCGCCCTTCTCCTGCAGAGCAGCTGGTAATCTCAAACCACGCTTCTTTGAGATTGTAGTACAATCTTCTTGCCCACATCATGGATTTCATTGCCTTGTCAGAAATCACTTGATCATAGGTAAATAGGTTAATTTCTGAGTTCTTGATTCTATTTCATTGGTCTATTTGTGTGTCATTGTACCAGGACCTTGCTGTCTTGATTACTTTGGCTGTGTGGTAGATTTTGAGATCAGAAAGTATAATACTTCTTAATTTGTTTTTGTAGGGTTTTTTTTCTCCAGTATAGTGATTTATTTTATCACAGTGAGTGTATTCATCACACTAAGTGAAATAAGTCAGTGATAAAAATGCAAATGTTATATATGACCACTGTTATAAAAATAGGATATTTAGGGTATGGAGGGGAGAGCAGAGAAATGAATTGGTAGATATTGAACACTGTATTGGAATAGGTAAGGGGAGGGTTAATCTGGAATGAACGAATGATCAGACATTGAATGTACTGCAATTAACAATCTGGAACAGAACCTTGCATACTGATGAAATGGAGAGAAGCTAAGCAAAGTTAACACACAGATAACAATCATGGAGAGTTGAAAAGGATGGGAGGTGAAGGAGAGAGAGCAGAGATTAGAAGATGATGAAATGAAAAAAAATAAAGGAAGAATAAATACTATCTAGACTGAGTCTTTGAAATAAGTTCCAGGCTCTTATTATCATCTGGATCATTTCCTGGCAACCAATTCTGACAGTAGAGATTCCCTGAACCACTGACAGCCATTGGATGGATCTGCAGGACAAGAGACATCCAGATGGAAGCCAGTGACTCAGCAAGCTGTTCGGTTGTTTCCAAATATACAGACCATTGTTCACAGAAGAAGTTAGACACCAGACTATTTCAACACACATGATGGCAGAATATCAAAACCCTCCTCTGCTGTGACATTTGGCCAGAGTGATGAGAGGTGGAGTTTTTATGTGGAGGCTTGATTAAAAGAATCTGTTTCATCATTACTGTATTGTTTGCTATTTTAAGTATTCATGAAAAACAGCAGAGGCTATTGTTTTTTGGAGGCAACATTCATGACTCAATACTTAAATGCTACCTGGCACCTAGGAGTTTTCCCTGTGTGACAATTTCTCACTCTGTAGTAACTAAGGGATTTACTGAGCTCTTGTTGCAACAGCCAACAGATAGATATTTTCCATTAAAACCTTGTTTGTGGTTGAATATGTCAGTTCTCACGCATTTCTATCTCATCCTGTCTATTTCCAAGTCAGTTTTTGGGGATGAATATTATTAAAACTAATTTATTCGTAGTATCATTATTTTCTATTTATATGCTCATTAAGTGAGTAAACTAGTTATTAAAATCATGTTGTTGCTATTAACTGCTGTCAAGTAAGCCTTTGACTCATGGCAACTCCTTTAAATACTAAAGGACACAATGCCTAGTCCTGGGTCACTCTTACGATTGGTGTGGATTAGTAGTAACATTACCAATGTGCATTAAATATTTAGTACATGCCAGAAATTTTTCTGATAACTTTGTGTGAATCATCTAATCTTTACTTTCAAGAACTCTCTGAAGTAGATGCTATTGCTATTCCATCTTATAGATGCTGAGTTAATTGCCAGCAAAAGTGAAATCACTTGTTTCACTTAATGAGCAAAGGATTAATCTAGGATTTAAATATAGACAGTGTATCTCTGGTGCTGTAACCTATAGAGAGTTGTGCTGCTAATCTAAAGTCCACATCTCTCTGGTGGTTTTAATCCAGCAGTCACTCTGCAGGGGGATGATGAGCCATTTTTTCCCATGCAGTCTAAGCCTCAGAAAACTAATAGAAGATTAACTCTGATTCAGGTCTGACTCAACAGCAATGAAAGAGAAAGAGAGTGAGTAAGCTTCAGTGAATGAATATTCTCCCAGCTACTTTGTGATCCCACCTTCTCTTAAATGTAATCATATTTCTTTTATCTCTTCACACACACATACACAGTTGCATAAAAAACAGAAGGTAGATTTAGTAGATACTTACTTATTACGTCTGTAAATCCCATCAAGGCTGTAAATCACTGAGGTAAGATATTGCCCATTTTTCTCCCATGGTTCAGCTGATGGATTTGAACGGCCTGTCTTTGGGTTGGCAGTGCAATCCTGTTCCCACTAGGACACTAGAGCTCCTTAGAAGGTACATACAGTAGAATAATACCATGTAATAATCTTAACATATGCATAGGTACACTTCATTTTATTGAACTTTGCAGTTAGTACAAATTTTGTTTTTTCTAAATGAAGGCTTGTGGCAACCCTGTGTTGTGGCAACCTGTAAGTGCTATTTCACCAAGAACACATATGCTCGGTTTGTGTATCTGTGTCATCTTTTTGTAATTATCCGATATTTCATAAACTTTTCGTAATGCTATTGTACAATTAACAGATAGTATAACAGTATAAGCCTAAATTTTATATAAACTGTGATACAAAAAGCATATAATGTCACTTGTCTTATTATGTTTTCTTTAGTGTGGTAATCTAGAACTGATCTGCTAAGATAGTCCTGTACCATTTTGTGCATTTCTGTGTGTTTAGTAATAATTATTGAGCTCTTGGCTTTTGTTTAACTTACCTTGAGTTAAGTCTGATTTGTCATTGGAAATGAATACTAACATGTTATATTTGTATGTCTTGAGATCTGGTTACAAAGCTTTCAAGAGATGACCTTCAGTAGAAAAATTCTTCCTTTTCATGCCTGAGACATGGATTCAATTCTAGGTCAATGAATTCCATGTCCGTCAATTTGTTATAATGCTTGCATGTTGCTATGATGCTAAACAGGTTTTATTGGGTATTTCAGACTAAGATATACAAGAAAGAAAGGCCTGAAAATCTACCTGTAAAAATTAACCAGTGTGATCCTTTTGGATTTATGGGAACGAATTTCTTTATTTAATTTTTTTTTTACCTTGGTTGTTTGGGAAAATCCCTTCAACAGTTTTTTTACAACAAAGTGTTTGTTACTTTTTAAGGTTAATTGACATTTTGTGGGTTAGCTGTACCAAGACTGGGTGGATACTCTCAGCCTGGCTCCAGGCAGCAGTCTGCCTTGTTATTAGTAGGCACCTTGTAGGGATTGGTCAATAGATGATGAAAAAAAAAATAAAATTAAATTTCAGTCTACAATGCAAATTGAGGCCTCTAGTGAATGTGTCATTCATAGAGTTGACAAGGAATTCATGTACATAAGCAATTAGCCTCATTAATTTTCTTTTTTTAGTCAGAAAAAGGCAAAGTAAAGTAGCAGGAAAAGCAAAAGGAAGAAAAATAAACAAAGAAGCACAGAGAAAGAATGACTAGGTAAGGAATCTCCTAACAGTTTTAACACAGGTCAAGGGCTTTAACAAGGAAGACAGCAAAAGACTCAGAAGAAAACGTGCAGAAGATCTGCAGGTAAGCACAAGAGGAGTTGTCCTCAGGTGACTGCAAGGAGGCCTGCCTACACAGTCAAAACAAGTTAAGAGAGCAGTACTGTATTAAAAATGGAAGACTTTGCCAGCATGCTTCATGATGCCGAGTTAAAGCCAATTCCCCTGATCTAAATGTTACTCTAATTTTTAATAAATCACTGAACCGTAAGTACCTCTTCCCTTTGCTTTTGCTACTCTGTGCTCTACTACAGTATTCAGAGTCTCTTCTCACATGCATATTGGTCTTTTCTTCCTCCTGTGTCTTTGTATTGACTCTGCATTCTTCGTGGATTTTATTCTTGATAACCTTCCACAAATCATCTGGTCTTCCTTCATTAGTATTCATGGTCTCAAGCCTGTTCTTAAACTGTTTTTTAAATTCAAGTGGGATAGACTCAATGTCACATTTTGCTTCTTCTAAATTTGTTTTCATTTTCATTAGCTTCAGTTTGAACTTGCATATGAGCAGTGGATGATCTGTCCCACAATCACCACCTGGCCTACTTTACACAGCTGATATTGAGCTTCTCCAATGATTCTTTCCACAGATGTTATCAATCTGACTCCTGTGTAGCCCATCAGGTGAGGCTCATGTGTAGTTGCCATTTATTGGGGGGGGGGGTTGATGAACAAATCATTGATTGTATAAAATTCTACCATTTTATCTCCGGCCTTATTTGTGTCACCAAGTCCAAATTTTCCACCCACTAATCTTTCTTCCTTGTTCCCAACTTTTGCAGTCACCAATTATTATTAATGAATCTTGGCTGCATGCTCAATTGATTTCTGACTGTAAAAATTAGTAGAAATTTTCTATTTCTTCCTCTTTAGCTCTGGTTATTAGTGTATATATTTGAACAATAGTATAAACAGGTCTTGCTTGCATTCTTATTAATATTATCCTGTTACTCACAATACAGTATTTCAGAATAGATCTAGAAATGGTCTTTTTTACTGTGAATTCAACTCCATTTTTCCTAACATTTTCATTTCCGGTGTAGTAGATTATAGCACTGTCTGGTTAAAAAATGTTTCATGCCTGTGCATTTCAGCTTTCCAAAGCCTAGGGTGTCATTGAATATTACACTAGAACACAGAGAAGTAAAAGCAAAAGGAAGAAGTCAGGAAGTTAAAGAACTGAACAGAAAATTTCTAAAGGCAACTCAGGAAGACAAATAAAAATATAATGAAATGTGTAAAGATACAGAGTCAGAAAAGCAGAAATGATGATCTGGCTCAGCACTTCTCAAGCTAAAGGAACTAAATAACAAATTAAAGCCTCTCGTTGAAGTACTTAAAGATGCCATGCTATACTATTCAGAATACTGAATTATCTAGGAAGCATCAAAAGAAGATGGGAAGAGTACATAGAGTCATTGTACCAAAAAGAATTGGCTGACACCGAAGAATTTCATGAAACAATATATGAGCAAGAGGCAATGGTGACAAAGGAGAAGGTTCAAATACCTCTGAAGTAATTGGCAACAAGCAAGGCCCCAGGAATTGATAGAATATCAATTGACATATTTCAACACAGTGTTGCAGCCCTGGACATTCTCATCAAGATGTGCCAAGAAATCCAGAAGACAACTACCTGGTCAACTGACTAGATACAATCCATATTTATTCCTATTCTCAATATTGTGATCTGATGGACTATGGAAATTATCAAACAATATCACTAATATAAATTATCCAAAATTGGCTGGAACAGTATATCAACAGAGAACTGCCAGAGATGAAAGCTGGCTTTAGAAGAGGCTGTGGCTCTAGCGACATAATTTTCAATGTCCAATGGATCTTGGCTGAAACTAAAGAATACCCGAAGAATGTCTATTTGTTTTTTATTGACTATGCAAAGGCATTTGACTGTGTAGATAACAACAAATTGTTGATAACATTGAGAAAAACAAGAATGCCAGGCCCCTTGATTGTGCTCATGTAAAACCTATACTTAGTCCAGGAAGCAGTCATAAGCACTGAGCAAAGAAATATAAGAGCAAGGAAACACTGCATGGCTCAAAATTAAGAAAGGAGTTTGTCAGGGATGTGGTCTTTATTAATTGATTTTCAATTTATATTTGGAACAGGTTATTTGAGAGGCTGGGCTTTTTGAGGATGAATGTGTCACTTGCTTTGGAGGAAGATTCTTCAACAACCTATGGTATTCAGATGACACAACCTTGCTTAGCAAAACTGAGAAGGACCTGAAGCATTTGCTGAAGAAGGTTAAGGACTGCAGCCAGCAATATGAATTGAAGCTCAAGATCAAGAAAACAAAGATTCTCACCAATAGACCAAGGGACATCACTGTGATAGGTGTAGAAGAGATTGAGACTGTTAACGATTTCATCTTGCTCAGATCCACAATCAGCACTCTAACAGTCAGAAATCAAAAGACAGATTACACTGGGCAAGTCTTATATCAAAGACCTCTCTAAAGCAACAATGTCAGTGTGGAGACCAAGACGTGCCTAATCGATGTCATTGTCTTCACAGTTACTTGCTATGTGTTAGCTGGACAATGATTAAGGATGACAGAAGAAGACTTGATGTCTCTGAGTTGTAATAATACTAGAGAAGAGTATTGAACTTACCCTGAACTGCCAAGAGAACAAACAGGTGTGTTTTGGAGGGGGTGAAACCAAATGACTCCTTGAAGGCAAGGACTTTGTAGTTCTATCTGACATACTTTGAGCATGTTGCCAAAAGGGACATGGCTTTGGAGAAAGAAGTCCTGTTTAGGAGCATCAGCACAGGAGAGGAAGATCCTGAATGAGGTCCTGGATGAGATGGATCGTCATAGAAACTGGAGGCAGGTGTGTCAAAGACAGTGAGATTAGCCTAGGACGGGGCAGAGGTCAGTGTTATTTTTCATAGAGTCACTGTGAGTCACAGTTGGCTTGATGGTACAAAACAAAAACTGTAGATATGGTTCACATGTTGAAATAGCTTATATGGTCAGAAGTGAGTTCCATAAGAGGAATGGTTAGTGTCAGGGTTGACAGGAAGTTTAGAGAGCAGAAGTATATATGACATCCACCTCATAGGGATTCAGCTTTGCACTGACAGTGATTTTCAGTTGTTGTGTGCCTTTGAATTGCAACCGGCTCATAGCTGGCCCCTGTGACTATCAGTATTTCTCATGAACAAACACCATTTAATAAAATCACAGTTGTCAGATCCACTACCAGTCAGGATTATGGAATCAGACCGGGATGCATTTTGTTCAACTGTCAAGCTAAAAAGTAAAATCCATTGCTGTGGTGTTGGAACATGCTCAAAGTTGATTTTTTCCAGAGGGTTTTCAGAGGCTTTTTATCATGTGGGAGAATAATGTCCATTTCTCTCAAAGCAGAGTTGCTCTTAGACTTGAGAAACTAGAGAAATGCAACCTTTAGGTTTAACAGTATAACTCTCTTCACTTTAGGCCACCAGAGCTCCCTCAATTTTATATGAATTCACCATAAGCCAGGGTCTGGGTTTATATCAATTAATAATAGCAAAATAATAATAATATTTTTAAATTTGGGGGAAACAGAATTGAATGATCTTTAGAAAAGAGCAGGCTGAAGTTCAAGTAGCTCTGCATTTTCCTCATAAAACAAAGAAGCAGGTTGCCCAGAAACAAACCTGAATAGTGGAATTCTCCTCCTTGGATCATTGTTTACAATGGCAGTTTTTGTAGCATTAGGATCTACTTCCTGCTTTCATTACTCAAAGGGATTAGTGGTTAATTTCTTCAAAGGTAATTTACTGGATTTGTAATATCTCATCTTCAATGTGTCATTTTTATGAAGAAAATGCTGGAATTTCTATCCCAACTTTGATGTAAATTTTATTTAGGCTATCGGTTACAAAAGGCTGCTCGGAATGACAAAGCAAAATACTACAA
>NW_006399851.1:2337196-2342509 GCF_000299155.1 Elephantulus edwardii
AGGGTTTAGGGCTGTTGTGCATAGGGTCGCTATGAGTCAGAAACGACTGGACGGCACATAACAACAACAAACAATCGGTTACATAAATAAAGCAAAAGGTGAGACAGCTGAGCAGAAAGACAGGATCTCAGTACTACATCCTTTGGACTCACATCCCTTCATTCGGAATCTTCTTGGCACAAGGAAGGCTGAGATACAGTGGCATATCCAAGTAATATTAGGTCCCCAGATACTGAAAGGAGACAAGAGTTTGTCTGTAGAACCAACAGACAAAGAAAGGCTTTCTCTAGAACTAGAACCCAAATTGTTCTTCTGATCTTGATGGCACATGACAAAAACAAGAAGCCTTATAAACAGTGAAAGGGGGGGAAAATCTTTTTGTTAAAGCTATCCACTGTGGATTTCTTATTTTTTAACATTTTTATTAAGATTATAAAATAAAAAGATTATAATGAAAGTTTATAAGAACTTGGAATTCCATTCATTCACTGTTGAACATTTTCCACACTGTCTACATCCCTCACCCCAGTTTGCTTTTTCTCTTTGGAAAAGAGCAATTCTCTCATTGTTGTACAATTCCCCACCCCCACCCCAGTTCACTTTACTCTACAGCTCTTATTCTGGACTGTTGTCATTCAAATAATACCTAATTATGTATTTCTTTTAAGCAGTTCTTCCCTTCATTTGTTTCAATGCAGTGTACATTATTTATTTCCTCTTTTCTTATAGAGCACAAAACCAGTTGGTCCTTGGAGAAGGGCATCATGCTTGGGAGGGTGGAGGGACAGCACAGGAGAGGAAGGCCTTCTATGAGGTGGATTGATTCAGTGACTGGGGTAATTGGAATGGGAATGTCAGAGACAGTGGGATTGGCACAGGACAGAGCAGAGTTTAGGGCGGCTGTATATAGTGTTGCTATGAGTCACAAGCGACTCGATGGCACATAACAACAACAAAAACTGACTCATAGTAACCCTCCATTGGGTGTCTGAGGCTGTAATAAAATTTTTAACCCACAGAGTGGCTGGTAAATTCAAACCAGGGGATAACACATGCTTTTAATATAACAGTGCAACCCTAGGTTACTAACACATGACTAAATAAATATTCATTAAAATTACTTCTATGTCATTTATTAAGGTGTTTAGTAGAGATCGGAGTGGGGGGGGAGGTTATAGATTAGGAGAAATTGAGCCTAAAAGCATAAATTAGAAAGTTGATACTCTATTTTAGCAAGAAGCAACCTCATGGATATTAATCCAAAAATTAGTGGCTGATTTAAGTGTCATTATTGGGTGTTATTTAATTGGTTCTAACATAAAAAAAACAAACAAAAAAATCACCAAAACCCTATAAGCAACAGAATGAAATATTATTCCAGTACCATCCTCACAACCTCTACCCATTTTGGTAGACATTGTATTGGTCCATCTCATGAAGGGTCTGCTTCTTTTTCAATCACTCCTACTTTACCAAATATGGTGTCTTTTTCTAGGAATTGCCCATTCTTCACAACATACCCAAAGAATGTGAGATGAAGGAGCATTCTGGCTTCATTTCTTTCAATATTTGATTCTTGTTTTAGTGGTTCATGGTATTTTCAGTCTTTTTCCAACAACTTAATTCAAACGGCTCAAGTTTTCATTGATCTTATATTATTCAACTTTCACATGCAGAGGCTATAAAAGAAAATATGGTGACTTGGGTCCACAATGTGACAGCCTTGCTCATTAGTTCTTTAAAGAAGTCTTTTACAGCCGACCTGCCCAATCCAATATATTATTTGATTTGTTGAATACTGGGTGCTGATTGTGTTCTGAAATAAAATGAGATCTTTGAGAACTTTAATCTTTTCTCCATTTATCACAACTCACTTTGTTGACCCCACTGTGAGGATCATTGTTTCCTTTGTGTTAAAATATAATCCATACTAAAATTTAGAGTCTTTAATCTTCATGAGTAAGTGCTTAAGACTTTTTTATTTTCGGTAAACTAAGTTGTGTCACCTACATATGGTTGATTATTAATAAGTTTTCTCTAATCTTCTTATAGGTTACCTTTCCTTTATTTTCTCAACATACATATAGACTGAATAAGTAAGGTGAAAAAATACAACTCTAATGTACACTTTCCCTAATTTTAAACCATACAATATCCCCTTATTTTGTTAGAACTACTACTTCTTGGTCTATGTATAGGTTTTCTATTAACAAAATTAAATATTATAGAAACTTAATTCTTCTCAATGTAACAAATATTTTCATCTAATTTATATTGACTCGAATTTTTATATGACTGAATAAATTCTATTCAGTTGAAATGTCTTATATCGTGTGCCTTGATAGATAACATCCATATTGAGATACATGCTTGTTAATATGTTTCTTTTCTTATACTGTTTGTATCTTAGATAAATTTCACTGCAATACCGTACTGTTCTGTATTTGGAATGAGTGAAGTTGGAAGTTAACTGCATTGTATTAAATTCTTCCAAAATAATTAACTTAACATTTTATGTAAAATCTATATATGTGTCTCTTTGGGGTATAAAGAAATGTCGGTGATACACAATAACTTCATAGCTTGTGAGACATGCACCATTTACTCTATAGAGCTTTATGAAATGAGTTTAGGAATATAGAAAGGAATGCCCATGAGTTAGTGATATTGACTCAAAATTAACAGACTCTGGCATCCTGGTAATAAGTATAATCTAACTCTCATTACTCTTGCTCTGGATTTGCTAGCACTCCAGAGAAGTCATTCTTGGCATCCTCAAGAATGTAATTATTAAAAAAAAATATACTGGAATCCAAGAAGCTGACTTCTGTACCTCATTGATGAAATCATGGAGCTTTTCTGGTCTGTAATCTCTTGTGTTCCAAGTTCATCTTCTGCAAATGTTTCTTTTTTCCTCTTGTAAAAGGGCCCAAAATGTATGTTCATAGATAAAAGGATGAGGAGAATCCTCCATTACCTGAATATATTTTCAAACTAACACTCTTTCTGATCAGAACTCTTTTTGTCCCAAAATTTAAGATTTAGTAGTTTGTCAATGGTCTAAAGTAATAGTAATATGAAGTGAACTACCAATTGTATTTATTGCAATTGCATACAACTCTGCTTAAGAACTTTGAGATAATGTACAGAAAGGTTTCACATTCAAAATAAAATTTATTTTCAAATAAGTGTAATGTACATTTTTAAACTGAACTCAAGAAAGAGTTCCATAGATTAAAGTGTAAAGTTTACTCATCTATTCCTTAAAGTCTGAGTGAAGAATTATAGCATTTACTACTGAGCCTACGGAATGAATATGAACTGGTGTGCTGTGGACGGAAATGTAAATCCCTTGCTCAGGAGAAGGAAGGTAGTGAGGACATTACGTTCTAACTTATCCAAAACACATGTAGACACAGAATGACCCATTCACTGAAGGTAAGAGAAAAAGACTCGAACACTAAGATGATCATAGAAAAGGGTCCCCAGCCATGTCTTGGCTACGACAATTAGATTCCCTGTTAATGATTAAGCGGGAGGATTCCACAGAGTAAGTGGCCTCAGTGATCTCTCAAGTCCCGGAATGAAGCATTTGCCAGGTGACTTGAAATTCTGTTAATGATCACTGAAGGTAAAAACCTGCTTGTTGCCAGCTTCCTACTTTTTTCTTGAGAAATGGTTTTGCTCCTCTGGGACAACTGTACAGGGCTTTTGATAAAAATATTAAAATTCTATTTAGATGTACAATGTTTTAATGCAAATTTTCCACCATAAAACCAAATGCTGCATTCAGTTAAATTAATAGAATTACCAAAAGATGTAATGATAGCAATTAAGTCTTGAAAATGCAAATTTTATAGTCAAGGACAATTACCTCATTTATAGTATATTGGAATGGTGCCAGATGAAGGTAATTTAGATCCCCCCAGCTCTCAGTTACATCATGATGGATATCTTCATTTCATTAGTACAACAAAGATGGGTTACAAGTTAGACAATACAGGGAGAAAAGGAGCTAAAGAGCAGCTGACCTTTATAGGAAAACTAGAACCAGGATTCATTTGCTAATTTATCAAGTATATAATGAGTAGCAATTATCTCAAATATTAGTGATGTGGTTTTAGACCTTAGAAGGCATTTTTCTCCTTTATGCTCAGTATCCACAAAACACTAGTTTATGGGGAGTTCAAATTTCACTGAAAATAGGATAGATTTTCAGAGCTCACACTTTATATCCCTGCCTAATACAAATGGCCTAATTTTAGGTTGATGGTAGTGATGCTAAGTCTTTCTGCCAAAGAGCATAGATTTTTCACTAAATATCTTCTATATGAGCATGCTTAAATTTTGTAAGTCACACCACTACAGAAGTTATACTACCTAAATTTTTTTCCATGTTAATATTTTATTGTGATTATTTTAACATCATCTTGACTGCTGTTCATTTACCCTACAAAAGAAAAAAAAACCTGCAAAACTTTATGGTTTCATATTGCAAGCCAATGGACAACACTTCAAAAAAATATCTTCTAATAGGAGTGTAGACTCCCCCCCCAAACATCCCATCATAGTTTTTTCTTAATGTTTATTTTAAAATTTACATTGCTCATAATCTCCTTCTATGTACTCTAGAGGGCACTAGATCACACTGATGTAGCTAAAATGAGGCAAATCTAATCCCTACTGGCTATTCTTAGACATTTCCCTCGGGAGAAAATTCTTAGGGTTAGTTGTGAGTTGAAAGTCCTTTAGCAACAATGGAATAGTGACTATACTAAAGATGGAGACTATAAATAGAATGTGGTATCTCCCTGTGCTGTAGTTCTTAGACCCACTCACTGCCAATAAATGGGTCTGACTTATGCAGACTTTATCTGGTTTCTGAGGCTGTAAATCTTAATGGGAGGAGACTGTCCATATTTTATTCTGTGAGTTAGCTGGTGGATTCAAACCACTAATCTTGAGGTTAGCAACCCAGCATGTAGCCTACCATGCTACCAAATTTCCTTAGTTATTGGACATCAGGACACAAATGTGTTCGAGGTGACAGAGGGGTCATATATAGTAATAAATGACTTTTGGATACAGACTGTTCAAATTTAAATCTAGCTTAAGCACTTCCGATATATCTGTGCCTCATTTTTCCTACCATTTGATTTCTTACCCAAACTCAAATACATTTATATGGAGTTGGAAACGAATCATAGCTGATATTTCGAAGGAGATTTGGAGCTTTAAAAAGCACAGGATGAGACTATTCATCTTTCTGCCACAGAACCAGTAGAGGATTTGAAGTATCAGAGAGGATTAACT
>NW_006399851.1:2348367-2351894 GCF_000299155.1 Elephantulus edwardii
AGGGCTACATGGTGGAGGGGACCTGGGGGAGGGTTTGTAAAACATTTTACATTTAAATCACAAATAATTTTAATACATCTTGACTGTGTTTTAAAAGACATTAGACTTCTTTATTGATCTGACGTAAAGTTCAGTTTACCTATTTCTGGAGGAAAAAAATACTATGCTAATTTTCTTTGAGTTTCATTTACCCAATTCCTCAGGATAGTTCCTTTGATTCACATGTAGCTTTAACATCTGAAATAGAAGGAGCCTTATTATAAGAATAAATGTACACTTAAACCAGGATCTGTTTCATTTATATCATAGACACACATACTCAGCTATACTAAGGGAAATCAATTCTCTTCTGTCTCTAATTCACCTATTGAGTTAACAAAGTAATACTTTTTAAGTCATACCTTTTATTTCAACTCTTTCCCGTGTCTGTGAACATCTTGTGCATTGCTACAACTGCTTTGCCCCTTTATATCAAGGATCTGTCACCTTCTATCAAAGAAATCTTTAAACAAGGAGAATCATTGCCTTGTTGTTATGTGTCTTAAAATTGCCTATGACTCATAGTGATTCTATGTATAATAGTTCTGAACCTTGCCCTATCTTAAGCCGGTATCACTGACTCCAACACATCTATACACTTTATACCAGTTACTGTGTCATTCTATGTCATCCAGGGTCTTCCTTTCATGTATTGTCTCTCCACCCTTCCAAGCATGATGTCATTAACATTTTAATAGAAGAGGTGAACTAATCTAAACATATTACTTGTGTATACTCAGGAGTGCCAATATAACAAGTCTGTCTCAGAGAGGGTGACATCAAATTTCTCATTGGAGGTTAGGACTTTGAAGCTACATCTCACATACTTTGGGCATATTGCCAGGAGGAACTGGTCCTTGGAGAAGAACCTCTTGCTCGCAAGGGTGGAGGGACAATTCAGAAGAGGAAGACCTGGATTGATAACAGTAACTGGAGGTAGGTGTCTTGGAGTCAGTGAGACTGGCTCAGGACAGGGCAGGCATGAGAACTGTTGTACATAGGGTCACTATGAGTTGCAGGTGACTCCACAGCACATAGCAACAACAACAGTAACATGCCTAAAATATAATTGAGAATGCTTTGCCATCCTGCTTCCATGGAACATTCTGGGTATACAAGACTTACCTGTTCATTATTTTGCAATATTCAGTATTCTCCACCTCCACAACTCAAAGACATCAATTTTTTTCTTCAACCTTGTTGGTAGTAGTTGCAAATATATTAAATAATATTTCTAATTAACAGGTCTTCCTTTTACATTTTTATGGACTGACAAAAAAGGAAACACTTCTTTCTTGGAAGGCATGTTCCTTAGGAGAAATGGTGCTGAGATTCCTTTGTACATAGCTGCACATATTATCAAGAGGGGCTAGCCCTTGGGAAAAAAGTTATCTTTGGAGAAGAAGAGGGTGAGTGAAAGCGGATAAGATGGATTGACACAGGCACTGTAAGAGTGTGCTTAACCACAGCAGAGATGGATTGTGAGTCAGATATGACTAAATTAGCCAACATGAATAAGGATGGAATAAAGATGTTGGTGGTTCAGTAGAAGAACTCTTGCCTTTCACATTGGCGACAATGGGTTACTCTTTGTAGCCATGACAAATGACAGTGGTAGCTTATGTGAGGCTGAATAGATTCCAAAGGAGTTTCCAGGTTAATTGGAACTAGAACAAGCATAGTAATCTTCTTATAAAAATTAGCCAATTAAAATCATATGGATCAAAAAAAAATCTCAATGCAATTATTAATTAATTGTTGAGTTAAATGCCAACTTCATAGCAGCTAACAACAGCAATAACTGAATAAATCATGTAAGCATTTCTCTACTGGCAATCCTGTAGTCTACACAACAGAGAGCATGGCACACATCTATCTTAACAGTTTGGCTCAATGTGGAAGTTACATGAAAGTCACATGTTTTCATTCTTTGTAGTGAATAATTATTTATGAAATAGCAATGCTAACACACCCTTACTCTAACATCATGTTGAAATAAGAAGCTAAAACTATATCTTTTATTCAAAATAAGAAATTATTTAATGTCCTTATTTAAAAGGGTCTGACTATGCAAAGTCACCAATATTCTGGCATTAGTGAAAACAAAGATGTAGTTGATCCTGTAGCTATTGTGTCTCAGTTGTAAAAATCCTGTCTGTAATCATAATGGGATATTGATTAGTCTGGATGCCATACAAAGCTGAATTGCATTTCTTGGAGGAGCACTAAAGGTCACTGTTTGATTACTCAATAACTTTCCAAATACAAAATATGCTATTTTAAAGTATGCTTGAATGATTCAGCTCTGGTATCAGAAATATATGAAGGAAGGGGTCCTCTTTCATAAAAGAAAAAGCTAGATGGATAGTTAGATGTTAGATTTTCACATCAAGTATTATTTATGTTTAACAAGATGTCATTTTATATATTAGAAAATAAACTATGAAATGGAATTATGAGTATTAATGTGATTTTGTATTATATAATTGATGTGATACCTAACACGTGAATACATCTTTCATTCTTTATTTGTTAGATACTAAATACGTTTTTCACTAAGACCATCTTGTTTGTTTATCGTCTGTGCTCATAGAAAGTATGGCTCTTTGTGTTGTATTATGGGAAATATAATTTAAAATAATTTTTAAAAATTACAATTTACTATAAATTCTAATATCCCAGCTAACTGTTCTTTCCCCAAATCATACAAATTGTCATTTATTTGCATACCCTCATAAAGTACTCCTATGAATTGTCATAATATACTGAAGAGTCAGTACCAATTCATAATAACCTTATTGATATCAGAACAAAATACTACTGTGTCCTACACCATCCTTGAGATTATGCTATGTCTGTCATCATTGTTGCAATCTCTGTGACAATATATCTCAATGGGAATGTTCTTCTTTTTTACTAATTCCTCTAATTTGAGCTGCCGAAAGGGGCAGCTCATGTGGTTCTTTTTCTTTGTTTTATTAATGTAATGCACCACTTTTTGGGGACTGTGACAAGCGTGCTCCTGGGCAAAAGGGAAACCTGAAAATGGTGCACAAGGAAGTCACCTCAGATAACAACGAAGAGGCGTCTTTCTTTCTTTCTTTTTTTTTTTTTTATGCCAAAGAGGCGTCTTTCAAAGGTACCCCGGGAAATTCGGTGGGAAGAGGCCCTTGGGGACTGTGACAAGCGTGCTCCTGGGTGAAAGGGAAGCCGGGAAGCTGCGCACTGGGGGAAGTCACCTCAGATAATAGCGAAGAGTCATCTCCCCTCGGGCCAGAAAGGAAAACAATCTACACAGGAGTTCTACAGGACACTTCACCTTACCTTGGAGACAGTACAACTAAACTTAAGAGACACTGGTCAAAAGGAAAAAAAATGTTAGCAGTTGACGTGTTTGGAATCACAGAAGCCAAGAAAGCTTAAGATACAAGCTGTCAGATCATGGGTTGGACAATGGAAGATATTTTCTGAAGGGACTTGGCAGATGG
>NW_006399851.1:2351994-2355859 GCF_000299155.1 Elephantulus edwardii
CACACAGTTCAAATCCAACAGCTGCTCAGCAGGGAAGGGATTGGCAATCTCCTGTGCAAATAGCTGCCTCAGAAAACCTGCCAGAGTCAGCTTTGAGTGTGTTCCTAATTGATGGTACACAACAACAACAACAACAACAACTACAGTACGTATAAAGGAGTTAGAACAGAGACTGACTTACAGTAAACATGTATTATGTACTCAGTTGTTTGTTTTTGTTTGAAGCTGAAGCTGCAATAAATATATTGTATGTTCACATTTGGGAATGTTGCTAGAAGGGGCTATTCATTGGTGAGAGACATGATACTGAGAAGGGAGAAGGGTCATGAAGAAGAGGAAGCCTTTAGTCAGGCGAATAGACATGGTGACTGCCACAATGGGCTCTCCTGTGTCAGGAAGTGTGAGGATGGCTCACGATAGAACAGGGTTCATATCTTCTGTGAGTCATACTTGACTTTATAGCACCTAAGAACAACAATAACCCCCACTTCTAGGATTTCTTTCTTAATTCCAGTGACTCTAATAGATGGACAAGGTTTTATTAGAACTCTCTTAAACAGAATACGTATTAGTTGAAAATACCTTTTCAAGTGCTGCTAACCTAAATATTGGTGGTTTAAATTCACCAGTTTGAGGGAAAAAGATTTATATTCTCAGAGACTCAGTGGAGGATCTTGCTAAGTGAGAATTGAGTTCATAATAGTAAGTTTGGTTTTTAAGATGTGATGTCATTGACATCAGAAGAGAAACATCTTAAAAATCCAGGCTGCTAGGAAAATTTGTCACTTCATTTCCTTGTTCATTCTTAGGCAGTAAAATCTGAATCAAACATCTAGAGTTCATTGTAATAAAAGTTATAGAAGCACACTAAAAAGAAAGATAACAAAAATAATATATAGGATAAAAACCAGACTTGTCCCTAATATATATTGTTGTTGTTGTTGTTAGATGCCATGACTCATAGTGACTGTATTGAACATTGGATCTGAAATTTGCCCTAGCGTGTGCCATCCTTATGTCTGTGATATGTTCAAGCCCATTGTTACAGTCATTATTTAAATCCATCTTGTTGAGGGTCTTCCTCTCTTCCTCTTACCCTCCAACTTTCCCAACATGATATCTTTTCCCAAAGATATCCTTCTGATAACATGTCCAAAGTATGTGAGGAAAAGTTTCACTGTACTCATTTCTAAGGGATCTCTGCTGGCTTAGTGGTGAGGAGTTGCCTGTCAAACCAATGACTCACAGTTCAAATCTACCAGCTGCTCTGCAGAACAAAGACAGGCAATCAACTCCTGTGTGTGATTAACCGCCTCTGAAAACTCACTGGAGAGTCTAAAAAGTCCTAATACAAAAAGTGTTTTTGTTTGTTTAGCTTAATTTCTTTCAATTCCTCATATACAATACAAGTTATTAAATAAATTCCAAGAAGCTTTAAATCTTAAGGGGAGGAGATTTGCACTAATGATTTTAAGTTACTAGGGAAGCAACATGTAATGCACTATGCTAATTGCTTTTGTTTATTATAACAGGCATTCAAAATTGTTATTTTCTAGTATGGACACTGCAGCTAAGAAAACTACTAACATCTTTGTAAAATACTTTCATTTTCTTGATTAATTTAGTGAGTGCTATGAGATTTAAAAAAGAATCATATTGCTGGCAGCAGCAGGGGTGGTTGTAACACTATCTCCTTTTCATACATATATATATAGTGTTAGATATATCAAACACTATTTTGAGTTGCTGTCTAGTCAACTGTGACTCATGGCAACTCAAATTGTATGGAATACAATTGTTTCATTGGACTTTGAAGCACAGTCAGAAATAGACTCCCAGACCTGTCTTCTGGATTCCTTTGGGTGGGTTTGAATCACAAACCTTTAAGCTAGCAATTGAGAGCTTAATAATTATTACCTCTCAGGAACTCTAAAACACCCATACTGATGAAACTTCAAAAGATGAATCCCCAGAACATGCTTTAACCAACTTAAATAAACAATGTTAGGGACTATAAATATTTTATTATATAAATGTAAAATAAAAAAAGATAAAAATAGTTGTCCTGATACCTCAGTAGTAAGAGTTACTATTTAAAGATCTCATGAATGTCTGCTCTTTGCCCTGAAAGTCTATTCAGACTAAAAATCAACTGACAACTTCTGCCAAATTTATATTTCTAAAATTATCAAATTCTCAGTGATCATGTAAACATTTGGAATATGTTTGTAGGAAAATTTGTTTGGTCATTATTTATAAATGAATAAGCTCTCTTCATAGCTGGTTAAAGAGTAGGATTGAATGGTAGTTTAGTGATAATATTCTCACCTTCTGTATAGTAGACAATAGGTCAATACAGTTACCACCTGTAGTGGGAGCTTTGTTTGTTCCTATGATGCTGATCAGGTATTTTTTTGAAAAAAGAAAACAAATAAATGCATCTTGGAAGAAATTCAGTCCAAGTATTCCTTACAATCAAAAATAGTGGGACTTTATCTCAAATACTTTGGATTATTAGGAGAGGGCAGTTCCAAGAGGAAAAACATCATGCTTGGAGAAGTAGAGGGTTAACAAAAGAGGAAGCCTTTCAATGAAATGAATTGACACAGTGATTACAACAATGAATTTAAGCATAGAAGATAGGGTTTTAGTCCACCGTCAATAGCATTTCAGAGCCAACTGCATGGCACCTACAACCACCACAATGTGCAGAAATGATCTGGTCTTTATTTATGAACTAATCAGCTATCTTCACTACTGGTTAAAGATCGAACACCTAATTTTGTTGAGTCCATTCTGACATATCAAGTCTCCATTGAGTTTCTGAGGTCACCAATTTTAATGCAACAAGATTGCCCAATTTTCTCCTTTGGAGCTGTTGGTAAATTCAAAGCTGTGACTGTTAAGTTAGCAGGGAAAGAGCATACATGCTGTGAATCAGATTGAATAGGTATAGTGAGAGGATACAACACTAACACTCATAATTTTCTTTGAAATCATGCAATATCCCCTTTTTCTGTTTGGACAACTATTTCTTGGCATGTGCACAATTAATTTTTTAGGATTTCCATTCTTATTCATAATTTACTATAATGCATAATACTATATTATGTATAACACTAAAATTTACTAATGTCTTTGAATAGTCAATAAACTACAAATAAACATCTTTCTGGAACTCTGTTTTAAGATTCATGAGACCTCAGTAGTGATATCCTTAGTTCCTCAGTCTCTTCTGAATCCTGCTGCCCTATTAATTTTTGAATACTCTTCAGCATTATTTTATTTGGATAGACTATTAACAATATTGTTCTATAATTTCCACATTCTGGGGAATCATCTTTTTTTATTTAATTTATATTTCATTTTGGTAGTGGGCATCTCTTTTTTAATATCTCTTCTAGTTGGTTGGCCAAGTATCTGTTTTGTCTTGGCATAGATAAGTAAGTACCTCCAGGTCTGTATCTGTTTGTTGAAACAATTTGATTTGTATTCAATTAATTCTTGGGACTTATTTTTTTACCAGTGCCTTCAGTATAGCCTGCATGTCTTCCTTCAGTACCATTATTTATTGATTCTATGCCATGTCCTAAAAGAGCTAAGTGTCAATGTATTCTTTTTATTACAGTCATTCTATATTTTCCTTCGATGTTTTATAAAATTTCTTGTGCCATTGAATATTTTTTTTTTTTTTTGGTGATCATAAAGCTGGCTAGTCTTTACTTTGTCATAGTCAGGAATACCAAAGATAAACACACAACGAGTCTTTCACAGATAAGGTAACCTAGAAGTTTAGAAGCAGATAAATAATTTATGGAAAATATCAGATTATTGGCAGGAAGCTTATGCAAATTATATAGGAAAA
>NW_006399851.1:2362689-2377712 GCF_000299155.1 Elephantulus edwardii
ATTAATTACAGGGGATTTTTTGGACTGTTTGATGATATTTGCCATGAAGCTGTCTGAGTCCAGATTTTCTTTTTGGGGAAAGGTTGGGTTTTGTGTGTTTTTCTGTTTGTTTTTTTAATGATTTCTTCTATTTATCCCTTTGTGATAGATCTGTTTAGGAGTTTTAACTTGTTTGGGCTGTTGTTCGACGCCTTTGAGTTGAATATGACACACAGCAACCCTCTGAACAATATATCTGAACACTGCCCTATCCTGCGTCATCCTCATCGTTTCTGACATACTTTAGTCGTTGCTGCTGTCTTAGTATCAACCTATCTCTTTGAGGATCTCAGTCACCTTCAGTGATCTTCCACCTTTTCTAGCATGACCTTTCTAAGGAATAGCCTCTCCTAGCAAGATGTCCAAATTATGTGAGTCGAAGTTTAGCTATCCTTGCCTCAAACAGCATTCTGACTGCACTCCCTCAAAACTTTCAAATTTATTGGAGTATAGTTCTTTATAGTATTGTATATTCTCTTTTTAATTTCATTTAGTTCTGTTGTATTGTGACCCATTGCATTTCTTATTTACACTTTGCCTTCACTTTTCACTTCTTTTTCTTTAGTTAGGCTGATTATTAGTTTGTCAAATTTATTTTCCCCCTTTTTTAAAGTATATATTTTTTCCACCCACAGTTTTATACATTGTGTTTCATACTTTCCTTCATTTACATTATGTTTCAAGTAATAATTTTCCACATTGTGTTCCATAATATTAATTGCAATTTCTCCATGCTCATCATTACCTTTTCTTTTCAGGGCCCCACTGGATCTTTCCCTTCCTTGTACTCTTTGCCTCTACCTACCAAATTTTGCAACCCATTACTTTCCCCCTGCCGACACTGTAACCCCCTTGAACTTTCATGCACATTTTACTAGTTATCCTTCTATTTATATAATAGTGGTTTTATGCAGTAATTTGTTCTTATGAAACTGAATTAGTTCATTCAAAATAATAGTTTCCAATCTATCCTATATTATATAGTATCTTTTCTTAAAATTTTATTTTAATAATTTTAATGATCATTTACAGATATTTTGGATTTCTATTCATTCATTCATTGTTGCATCTTTCACCCTGGCTAGCCCTAATCCCTCCCCAGTTTGCTCTTCTCCTTGAAAAAGTAAAAGATTAATTCTTTCTTTGGTATACAATCCCCCCACACCCCTCCACTGCCCCAGTTACACTCCACTATGCACCCTTAATTCTGGACTCTTGTGATAACTATAACACATTATCATATATTCCTTTTAAATTATTCTCTCCCTCATCTGTTTCAATGCAGTATACATAATTTATCCAGTTTGTTCTCCGTCTTACCCCAACCCTGATATCAGTCCCATTCTACAACGGTGGCACCATGTGGTATTTGTCCTTTTGTGACTGAGATATTTCACTCAGCATAATGTCCTCCAGGGTCACCCATTTTGAATAATATTGTATGAGTTCCTTATTTTTCAATGCAGCATAGTATTCCATTATGTGAATATACCAGAACTTCTCTATCCCTTCATTTGTTGATGGGCACCTGCGTTGTTTCCAACTCCTTGCTATTGTGAACAAAGCTGCAATAAACATGGGTGTGCATATATCTGCTTAGATGCCAGTTTTGGTCTTTTTTAAAATCATTGCTCCTGAGCACTACGTAGTATTCTGTCTTG
Organism: Elephantulus edwardii; assembly: GCF_000299155.1. Taxonomy (NCBI): domain Eukaryota; kingdom Metazoa; phylum Chordata; class Mammalia; order Macroscelidea; family Macroscelididae; genus Elephantulus; species Elephantulus edwardii. The sequence continues at coordinate 2,364,390 of NW_006399851.1, forward strand.
TAAATATACCACAATTCTCAATCCATTAGTTTGCTGTTGGACATTTGGGCTGTTTCCATGTTTTTGTGATTGTGAATAATGCTGTTAGGAACATTAATGTTCAAATATCCATTGTATCTCAATTAATAATTTCATAGGTGTATATTCCTAGCAGTGAGATATTTGAGTCATATGTAATTTCTGTTTTGAGCGTTTTTTAATTCAAATGTCAAACTGCCTTCCAGAGTGTTTGTACCTTTTACAATCCCACCCACAGTGTATGAGAACTCCAATCTCTCCGCATCCTCACAACAGGTATTGCTTGCTGTCCTGTTAAAATTTGCCACAGCTAGTAGAGTGAGATGGTATCTCATTGTGGTTTTGACTTTCATCTCTCTTATTGCCAGTGGTTTTAAGCATTTCTTTATGTCTCTGTTTGTCATCAAAATGCATTCCCCTGAGAAAAGTTTTCCCTGTGTTTTCCCAGTTTGTGATTATCAGTCTTTTTTTATGAGGAGGATCTGCAGTATTCTACAAATTTTTGTTTGAGACCCTTGTATAAAATGGCATTCCAAATGTTTATTAATTCTTTTAAAGAATCAACTCTGTTAATGCAGTTACTTTTTATTACTTTTAGGTGTGTGTGTGTGTGTGTGTGTGTTAATTTCTTTCTGTTCTAATCCTTATTCTTTTCTTTCTTCTAGAGTTTCTAGACTTTATGCTGTTTTTTCTCCCTAATTGTAAGTGGTTAAGAAATTGGTTTTGATTCTTTATTACTTAATATGTTTATTTCTTGCTATATAAATTGGCCTTGAAGTAGTGATTATATGTCATGCAAGCTAATGGCTCAATCATCTAACATGCCCAACACTCACAGATCAGTACAAGTTTGGTGATGAGAGCCTTTGATGATGACTGACTTTGCCAGGTAGCCCCTGGAAAAGGCCCCAGTTTTTCAACCCCTGTCAGTTAATATGCTCCGCTGGGCTCACTCACTATCATCCTCACATTCTGCCATGCCTGACAGGCTGGGAACATGTCAGTGTCCACACATTACATTACAAGGACCAACTTCTTGGAATTAAATGGCAATCATTCTCAGCACCCTTACCCTAATTAACTGCACTACACAAATAATAAATAGATAATTACACAAACACTCCATACACTGTCACACATCAACCTAAAGAAAGTGAAAGATTACAAACACAACATCACCACAAAGTCTTGAAGGATCAGGTAATATCAACTCCTACAGAAAACAAAATGAAATGTCACCACACAAAATAATGAGAATAAATAATTACCATATCTTTCAGGGGAAGAGAGGCTATAGGAAATGCCAAAGAATTCAGAATAATGTTAGTCAAGTATCTTAACAGTATTAAGGGAAAGTATAAAAAAGTAAAGAAAACCACAGATAAAATAAAGAAAAACAGACAAAACTCTAAGAATATGTTGCTAAAAAAATCATTCAACATTAACTGGATAAAAATCAATGAATAAATAGAAGTCATAGGAAAATAAAAAATTTATATCTATAATAACAAAACAAAATTTAAGAAATTAATAACATTCTAAACAAGAAAAAGCAAGTTGAAATTATTGGTGAGACACAGAATCATTGAGACAAAAGTTAAATTCCTCAACACTAATAAGCTAAAGGAAAAAAAATAAGAAGGAAGGAAACATAGCAAAGTGTAAAAATTATATGGGACAAGAAATAACATATGTATGATTGGAATTCTAGAACAAGAATAGATTTTTTTCAAAAAGTATTGCAAAAAAGAAAAGATCTATAGGAAGAAAATTTTCTAGGAATTATGAAAAATTAATACATTCAAAGCCAATGATGACTCAAACATTCTAGACTCTCAAAATAAAACACACACACACATACTCACACATGCACACACACACACAGAGAAACACCAAGACATATAGTAATCAAATTATTAAAAGCAAAAGACAAGGGAATTCTGTATGTTTAAAATCAAGAAAGATGTACTTCAGGGTTGTGTTCTTTCTTTGTCCATTTCTATTTAGCCTATATGTTAATCAAATCATTTGAGAAGCTAGACTATATAAAGAAGAATGTGGCATCAGTATTGAAGGAAGACTCATAACAACCTGTGTTACGGATATGACAAAATCATGCTTGCAGACAATGAAGAGGACTGAAGCATTAAAGCTACAGAAGATCAAAGACTATAACTTCCAGTATAGATTATATTGCAACTTTAAAACAAAAATCCTCGTCATTAAACAAATAGGTAGCATCAAGCTTGACGGAGATAAGAGTGAAGTGTTCTCAACAACTTTGTTTTACCTCGATACACAATCAATATCCATACAGAAGTCAAAGAACAAAGTTGTGTATGGCACTGGAAAAATGTTCTTATTGGAGTTCTCTAAAGTTCTAAAGAGGAATGATTTCATTTAAAGACTAAGCTGTGTGTGAATCATACCATTGTATGACATTGTGACATTGTGACTCTAAGGTGGCAAGGACTATAAGGTGATGGGGTGACATGAATCTAAAAGCTGGACAATTAAAAACATAAAGAAACATTTTTGAAAGAGTTTTTTTCTTTTTTGTTGTTGTTGTTATGTGCCATCAAGTCACTTGCGACTCATAACGACCCTATGTACAACAGCCCTAAACTCTGCCTGTGCCAGTCGCACTGTCTCTGACAATCCCATCATAATTATCCCAGTCACTGAATCAATCCACCTCATAGAGGGCCTTCCCCTCCTGTGCCATCTCTCCACCCTCCCAAGCATGATGTCCTTCTCCAAGGACCTGTCTCTCCTCACATGTCCAAAGTATGTTAGATGGAGCCTCAGAATCCTTGCCTCCAAGGAGCCACCCGGTTTAACCCTTTCCAGGACAAATCTGTTTGTTTTTTTCTTTAATCCTTATTAATTGTCCAGCTTTTAGATTCATAGACAATGACTAAAGATGACAGAAGAAGAATTGATGCCTTCGAATTGTGGGGCTGAAGAAAAGTCTTGAACATACTACGGACTCTCAAGAAAACAAATAGGTTTGTCTTGGAGAGGGTAAAACCAAGTTTCTCCTTGGAGGCTAGGATTTGGAAGCTCCATCTCACATACTTTGGGCATGTGGCCAGGAGAGCCTGGCCCTTGCAGAAGGACATCATGCTCAGAAGGGTTGAGGGACAGCACAATAGAGGAAGACCTCAAATGAGATAGACTAATACAGTAACTGGGGCAGTGGAGGATGATGTGTCATGATTCATGAGCTGACTCAGGACAGGGATGCTGTCCAGAGATGCTGTTCATAGGGTCTCTATGGGTTGCAGGTGATTTAACGGCACTTAACAACAAAAACAACAAAGAGACAACAATGCTTATGATTTGTGTTGTTAGAGAAGAGTATAGTATAATTTATGCACTGTCAAAATATTGAAAAAATATGTCTGGGAGGAAGTGCAACCTCTGTAGAAGCAAGTATGGTTAAATTTGTTTCATATACTTTGGGTATGTTTCCAAAACAAGTGAATCATGGAAAAATATATCATGCTGGAAAAGATTCAGAGAAAGAGAGGAAGACCATCAATAAGATGAATTGATACAGTAATAGTAACAATGTACTTGATCATATCAAAATCCTTAAGAGTGGCAGAGCTGAGAGGGCAAAGTTCTATTTGTTGTTCATAGATTCACTCTGAGTTGTAACCAACTCGATTACACTTAACAATACAACAACAGTAATTTAATGATTTTTTAAATTTTCTCTTAAAAGTTAGTTTTTAATAGGTATGCCATAGCTCAAAGTTTTATCACAACATATTTAGACTTTTAGTTTGTCTAATAAAATCCTTGTATTTTCTATTCATGTAACTTACAGTTTGGTTGGTGTGAGCCTTATACGATGGAAAACAGTATTAACTTTTCTGATTCCAAGATTCTTTTATCAATGGTCACCACACTCATTCATCTACTCCCTTATTTCCCAATCAGTATTTTTTCTTCCCACAGGTGCCTGACTAACTTCTGTTTGCCCAAACAAGTGTTCTCTTTTGACATGTTTTGTGGCCTCAAGCTTCGTTGGCAAGTGAAAACTATCCCATTGAGTCTGTGGTAAGGATGAGTGAACAGTACTCTTGAAGACAGTTAGAATCAAAACAAACTTACTGAATACACAGATGACTCAGAGAATATATAAAGGAGTAAATGTTTAGAGAATGGAGAGTATGAACAGTAGTTTGTAAAGAAGGAAGGGAAATTGAATGTTGTAAAAATAACGAGATTGTCACAGAGGAGAGCTATGGTAGCTTAAATAGGACAAGAGATATGAGAATTGTGTATAGCTGTGGGGTAACAGAAAAGAAGCAGGGTGGAGATTAATCAAAACTGTCATAAACATAAAAAAGTTCAATATTATGGTTATCATGGGAAGATTTCTAAAGTGATGTTTCCTTGATAATCCCTTATGTAACAGAATACTGAGGCAAAGAAGGTTTTCTTCATATTTACCTTATTTATTGTGTTGTTGTTAGGTGTCATCAAATTAAGGCAACTCATAATGACCCCAGGAACAAAGATATGAAGCCTGTTCTACCCTGCACCATCCTCACACTTCATGACACACATGAACCCTTTGCACCAGTCACCTTCTCAGTTCACCTAGTTGAGGGTCTTCCTCTTCTTTGCCAACCTTCCACCCTTCCCACCATCATGTCCTTCTCCAAAGAATGGCACCTCCTAGGAATATGCCCCAAATATGCTAGGCAGACTCTCATCATTCCTGCCTCCAAGGAGCACTTGGGCTGCACCCTCTTCAAGATATATTTCTTTGTTTTCCTGGCTGTCTTTAGGATGTTCAATGCTCTTCTGCAATACCAAAGCTCAAATATGTCAATTATTTTTCCATCATCCTTACTCATTGTCCAGCTCTCAGATGCATGTTGTTGTTGTTATGTGCCATCGAGTCCTTTCCGACTCATAGCGACCCTATGCACAACAGCTCTAAACCCTGCTCTATCCTGCGCCAACCGCACCACCTCTGACACACCCATCCCGATTACCCCAGTCACCGAATCAATCCATCTCATAGAGGGTCTTCCCCTCCTGCGCTGTCCCTCCACCCTCCCAAGCATGATGTCCCTCCCCAAGGACCCGTCCCTCCTGGCAACATGTCCAACGTATGTCAGACGAAGCCCCAGAATCCTTGCCTCCAAGGAGCAGCTTGGTTTAATCCTCTCCAAGATGAATCTGTTTGTTTTCCTGGCAGTCCATGGTACATTCAGTACCCTTCTCCAGCACCACAGCTCAAAAGCATCCACTCTCCTTCTTTAGCCCTCAAACTGGCATCATTACTCTTCAGTAGTTTGGAGAGGTACCTAGCTGCAGATTTTCCCAGTGCAATGGATCTCCTTGTTTGCTGACTGTTCGTACAAAGGGTGTTAATTGTGGATGCAAGCAAGAGGAAACTATTGATAGTTTCAATATCCTCTCCATCTATTATAATGTTGCCTATCAATCCAAAGGTAGGAATTTTTGCCTTGTTGACATTGACATACAATCCATACCAAAGGCTATATTCCTTCATCTTCTGCAACAAGGGCTTCAAGTCTTCCTCACTTTCAGCAAGCAATGTTGTGTAATCTCCTTAATACCGGTTATTTATAAGACTCCCTCCAATCCTGAAGCCACACTCCTCCTCATAGAGTCCAGCTTCTCAGATAATTCACTTAATTTAGTATGGGAAGACAAACTTTATACCAAATATTATATGAAAACCCTTGTTCTGGAATTGAAGGAATTAAGAAATTATAAGTTAGGATTTCTCTTGTGGCAGATCACAGAAAATGAGCTGTTTGTTCCCTGCAGACTAGAGACAGCTAGGGCCCCCCTAGAGAGGGAGTGTTACTACTTGTGAAATACTTCCTGAGCTAGAGCATTAGGTTGACAATAGAGGAAAATTCGGCTTCATTTACAAGGAATTCCTTTTATGATTTGCTTCCCCTGATTATCAATAAATACACAGAGAAACATGACTTGGGCCCTTCAGTCAAGAACTGCTGGCCCGCTGTTTTTCATGTTCTCTGCTCTATCTCATTACTGGCTGTTCGTCTCCTTATTAATAGTTATAAAAATACTTTACCCTTGGTCAGCAACAATTTAGGTTATTGATAATGTGCTATATAAAGACCAGCGTAAATCATATGGAATACTGGTAAGTTGATAAAAATACAGTATCAAGAGAAAGAGAAATGATGGACCTTCTTTGCTCTTTGCCAATTAGATATTAAATAAGTATTTTATTCTGATCTGAATTGAAACTTTTTAAGAGGATGATAGATAATGAGAATTCCCATTGAAGATGATAGACTCAAAATAAAGCAGGATACAATTATCTAACAAAAGATTAAAGAAAAGATTGGGTAAGATATAATTTGATATAAAATAATCAAGAACAAAACACATTTGCCCTCAGGTTGATTCCAACTCATGACTGCCCCACATATCTACCCCAAGTATGTCAGAATAGAATTTTATTATATAAGATTTTCAATTGTTTTTTAAGATACAGATCAGTAGGATTTTTTTTCCAAAGGGTTAACATTTCCATTAGCATTCAAACACATAAATTGCTTACATAATCCAGCAACTGATTAAAAGTTAGACGAGAGACAAGAGTGAAGCAATAGAACACTCCTCCTGGTAAGAAGGAGAATGATGTCTAAGAAGTTGCAAAGATTTTACTAGTATCATCAACCAATTCAAGAGAACTGGAATTTGTCTTTGTTACAATTCTTAAGAGGTCAGTGGTAGGGACAGTGCAGTCCAAGCATTTTATTTTGTAGAGATTATGAAATATAGATTTTAAATGGAAAGGAAATGGCAACAAAGAGACCAGTTATAAATATCTATAATTTCTCTTTTTTAATAAAATAAGCACCACATTTATTCAGATATTAAAAACTACCATGAACAATCATTTTATTTACATGATTTTTTTTAACTTTTTTAAATTTTATACTTGTTTACATACTAAATTTGTATACATTGTATTTCATTCATCTACATTGTTTTACACATCTTCATTCATATTGTGATTCATAGGATCATTTTCATATTCTGTGTTTTATAAAATGAATCATCATTGATATGTGCTCACTGTCACACCATCTTTTTAAGTCCCCACTATATCTATCCTAATTCCATCAAGCTCTCCCTTTGCCCATAAAACTCTGTGACCCATGATTTCCCTCCCTCTCACCCTGAAATCCCTATCACCTTCCCCTTTCCCCTTTGGATTTTTATCCACAACCTATTTGTTTTCCTTGTGTTTTTACAATATCGGTCCTATACAGTATTTATCCTTATGAAACTGAGATAGTTCACCAGCATAATGCTCCCTAGTCTCTCCTATCTTATATAACATTTTAAAAATTATTGACCACATAGTATTCTATTATGTAAATGTACCAAAATTTCTCAATCCATTTTTTTGATGGATAGTTGGGCTATTTCCATTTTCTTGTTTTGTGAATGATGCTGCTAAGAACATCTGTGAAAAATCCTTTTGTGTCTCAGTTTTATTTTTCTTTTGATATATTCCTAGCAGTGGAATAGCTGGGCCATATGGCAATATTATGTTCAGCATCTTGATGGAGACACAAAACTGCCTTCCTCATTTTGGTGTATCATTTTACAACTCCACCAACAGTGTATGAGAGTTCCAATCTCTTCACATCCTCTCCAACAATTATTACTTACCATTCTGTTAAATTTTACCACTGCTATTAGGTGACATGAAATCTTATTGTTTTGATGCATCTCTCTATTTGCCAATGATTGTGAACGTTTTCTCATGTGCCTGTTGACCATTCAAATTCTTCCTTTGTAAAAGTCTTGCCATGTCTCTTGCACATTTGTGATTTGATTATCACTCCTTCCCTTGTGAAGGCCCTATAATATTGTGTAAACTTTTGTTATGAGACCGTAGGATTTTCCCTATCAGTAGATTTTCTTTTCACCTTATTGAAAGAAGTTTTTGAAGCACAAAAAGACTTAATCTTTAGAAGATTCCATCTGTCAATATAATCCTCTTCCGGTTATATCTTTCTGGCTGTATTTGCCAGCTTATTAATACCATAAGAAAGACTTCTAAGTTTTGTCCCATTTTGCCTCTTAGAATATTTATGAGTTTGGGCTTTACTCTGATCTGCCTCAGTTGATTATTGTGTAAGATGTGAGATGTAGGTTATGTTCAACTTTCTGCAGGTCATAGTCTAGTTTTGTCAGCATGATTTGCTGAAGAGTTTGTCATTCACGCATTTGATAGGTTTTCTTTCCTTGTCATCTACCAATAGACTGTATGTAGATGGATTAATTTCTGGGTTGTCAATTTTGTTCCATTGGCTTATGCATCTGTCATTGTGCCAGTACCATTTTGTTTTGATTATAATAGCTGTGTGGTATGTTTTGAGATTAGAGAGTGCTCTATCACCTATTAAGGAGTACAAGGGAGCTCTGGGCTAATGATAAGAAACTACACTTCAATCCAAAAGACGTGCAGTTTGAATCCACCAGCAGCTCTACAGAAGAAGGGTTGAAAAAATTCCCATGCAATTTTGTTCTGACTCGATGGTACACACCACAACAAAAACAAACATGTATTCTACTGTATTTTTAGTTTTCTGAAGTGCTTTACTTATTCAAGGTCTCTTTCCTTTCTTTCCAAATAAACTTACCAATTATCTTTTCTAGCTCTTTGAAAAATGAACTTAGAACTGTACTGGGATTTTGTTAAACATGCAGATTGATGTTTGTAGGATTGCTTGCCAATTTCACTATATTGAATCTTCCTATCCCTAAACCGGGACAATTTTTTCCATTTATTTAAGTCTCTTGCTGTAGTGTTTTTCAGTTTTCTTTATGAAGTTCCTCAGGGTGTCTAGTTAGGTTTATTCCTCAACCTAATAAAAAGTATATATACAAATCAGAGAATCAACATTGTTCTCAATGAAGAAAACTTAAAGACATTCCCCTTGAGAACAGGAACTAGGCAAGGATACCCACTATCATCTCTCCTATTCAATATTGTATTAGAAGTCTTAGTGGTAGCAAAAAGACAAGAGACAATGAAATAAGAGGCATCCAAATAGGCAAAGATGAGGTAAAATTATCTCGGATAATTTGCAGATAATAGCTTAGTATACTTAGAGGACCCTAAAGATTCAGCAAGAAAACTTCTGGACAGAGTTGACCAATTCATCAAAGTGACAGGATACACATCTACATACAAAAATCAGTTGGATTTCTCTACAGTGACAAAGAGAATACAGAGCTGGAGCTAAGAAAATAAATATCCTTCACAATAGTTAATCACAAGTTTAAATACTTGAGAGTAAATATAACTAGATTATTCAAAGAAAATTACAAAACATTACTATAAGAAACAAAAAGAGACCTGGAGAAATGGAAGAATATCCCTTACTCATGGATAGAAAGACTCAATATTGTAAAAATGACAATCCTATCAAAGACAATTCACATGTTCATTGCAATCCCAATACAAATACCAATTCCATTCTACAATGAGATGGAAAAGGCAATCTCCAATTTCATTTGGAATGGAAAAAGACACTGAATAAGCAAAGCACTCCTTAAAAAGAGAAACAAGAGACTTCTTACTACCTGATTTCAAATCGTACTACACTGCTTTGGTGGTCAAGACAGCATGGTATTGGTACAATGACAGATACATAGATCAATGGACTAGAATTAAGAACCCAAAAATCAGCCAATTCACCTATGGTTAACTTATTTTTGACAAGCAGGTAAAATCAGTCAAGTGGGGAAATGAAAGTCTTTTTAGAAAATGGTGTTGGCCAAATTGGAAGACCAACAGCAGAAAACTCAAACAAGACCCACACTTCACACAATACACAAAAACCAACTCAAAGTGGATCAAGGACCAAGGACTAAAATCAAGGACTATACTTCATTAAAGAAATGCTTGGAAAAACTCTAGAAGCCCTAATCCACAAATTAAACAGTCTTCCAAACATTCTGAAACAACCTACAACCAGGAGAGGATAAAATAGATGAATGGGACCTTCTAAGAATCAAATCCCTATGCACATCCAAAAATTTCTCTGAGAGGGTTAAAAAGGAAACCACAGACTGGGAAAAAGTATTTGGTAATGACATGTCTGATAAGGGATATGTATCTAGAATTTATAGAATACTCGGGCACCACAACAAGATAAAGGTAAACAACCCAGTTGCAAAATGGGCACAGGATGTGAACAGACACTTCACCAAAGAAGAAATTCATATGGTGAACAAACACATGAAGAAATGTTCAAAATCCCTAGCTCTAAGAGAGATGCAAATCAAAACAACTATGAGATATTATCCCACCGTAGTAAGAATAGCAGAATTTAACAGAACAGCAAAGAACAAATGTTGGTGAGGTTGCGGAGAAACTGGAACCTTTACTCACTGTTGGTGGAAGTGTAAAATGGTGCAACCACTATGGAAGGCAGTATGGCGCTTTCTCAAAAAATTGCAAATAGAAATACCATTTGACCCAGTAATTCCACTTCTGGGAATATACCCTAACAAAACAAGACCTGCTACACAAGTCGATATATGTATAGTCATGTTTACTGAGGTTTATTCACAATATCAAAGTGTTGGAAACAACCCAAATGCCCATCAGCAAGTGAATGGATAGAGAAGCTGTGGTATATTCACACAAAGGAATATTATGCAGCACTGAAAAACAAAGAACTCATGACATACAAAATCGGTGATCATGAAAGATGTTCTGCTCAGTGAAATATCTCAGTCATCAATAGACAAATACTGCCTAATGCCACTGTTATAGAACAGTTGGGGGTTGGGAGAAACTAAGAAAAGAGAGGACAATGTACATGGCATTGAAACACATGAAGGAAGGGACTGTGTAAAAGGAATATATGACTAGGTATTACTGGCATGACAAAAGTCTAGAATAAGAGCTGCATAATAAAGTTGTCTGGGGACTGTATAATAATGAAAGACTACTTTTCCCCAATGGAAAAAAAGCTAATTGGGGGGGGGTGTAGGGTAGAGGAAATGGAAAATGTGCAACAATGAATGAATGGACAACCAAGTTTTTGTAAACTTTCATTAAAATCTAAAAAGGAAAAAAGGATCATGGCCTGAATCCAGTGCACTTTATAAATTATGTCATCAGAGTTCCTTCTTGATACTAAACTTCCCCCCTAATTTTATCTATATTTCTTCTTTCTTTGTAAATTCCTTTTCTTTGCCTATTATTTTAAATATGGCCTGTATCAGGTGCACTTTAGTCTGCAGACTTACATCATTGGTCTTCAACTTTGAAGAGGTCTTCTGACAGCAGACTTTCCCCAATGCAATTCATCTTTTAATTTCCTGGCTGCTGGTATAATTTCCTGCTTGCTGATATCAAGAATGTAGATTGTAGAGCCAAGCAAACTGAAGTTGTTAATAATCCAAATCTCTTCACCATCTATCACGATGCTGCCAATCAGCCCAGTCTTGACAATCTTTGTTTTCTTGGTGTTGAGTTTCAATCCATATTGAAGGCTGCAGTCTTAGACCCACTGCAGCAAGTGCTTCAGGTTCTCAGTTTCAGCAAAGAGTTGTGTCATTGGCGTAACACAGATTATTGATGAGTCTAACTCCAATCCTGATGCCACATTTCCTCTCAGAGACCCCAGCCTCCTGGATAATCTGTTCTGCATATTGCCAAAAGAACAGATACATCTTAGAAAATGTACAGCCAGAATTCTCCCTGGAGACAAAGATGGTGAAGCTTCACCTCACATATTTTTGGCAAGTTGCTAAGATAGGCTATTCCTTAGAAGAGGACATAGTTCTTGGAAAGGTGGAGGGTCAGAGAGGAACACCTTCAATGAGTTGGATACAGACAATAACTACAACAATGGGCTTAAGTGTGCCAGAGATGATGAGAATGGCATTTGATAGGTCAGAGTTCAGGTCTGTTGTTCATAGGTTCACTATGAATCATACTCAACTCTATGGCACCTAACAGCAACAGCAACTTAGTGTAGAGTACTAGAAGTTAATTTAGAAGTTAATTGTGTCTCACTCATGCACTAAAAAAAAATGTAGACAAGAAGGAAGATGTAATGCCCTATTATTATATACCATTGAGTCATCTGTGCTTAAGTGACCCTATGTATATTAGCTCTGAAACATGTCCTATCCTGATCCTCTCTCACTGACTCCATTATCCTACTCATTGTGTCAATCCATCTCATCCAGGGTCTTCTTTGCTTGCACTCTCCCTCTCTACCCTTCCAAATCTGGTGTCTTTGTCTAAGCACTGATTTTTCCTGACAACAAGCCTGAAATATTTGAGGTGGAGTTTTAAAATCTTTGCATCTAAGGAGCATATTGGTTTCACATTCTCTAGAACAAATCCGTTTGTTCCCATGGCAGTCTATAGGATGTTCAACACTTTTATCCAGCATCACAGCTCAAAGGCATTGATCCTTTTTCTGTGATCCTTGGTCATTACCCTGCTGTCTGATGTAAAGTAAGTAACTGCAAAGAGTATAGCCTGGCTGAGACACACTTTAGTTTCCAGATTGACAACATTGCTCTTTAGCACTCTGGAGAGGTCCTGGACAGCAGATTTTCTCAGTGTAATTCATACTTTGATTTCCTGACTGCTGTTCCTGAAAACAGGGCAAGAGTGTTAATTGTGGGACCAAACAAGCTGAAATTGTTGACAATCTGAATATCCTTTCCACCTATTATGATGCTGCCAGTTGGCCCTGTGGTGACTTTGTTTTCTTGTTGAGCTTCAATCCATATTGAAGGCAACAGTCCTTGACTTTCTGCAGCAAACACTTCACACCCTTCTCATTTGCGGTTGTGTCATCTGTTTTTCACAGGTTGTAAATGAGTCTTCCTCCAATTCTGATCCCACATTCCTCTCCTAAAGCCCAGTCTCCCTAATGATCTGTTCTGCATAGAGATTTAAAATATATTGAGACAAGATACATCCTTGATGCATCCTTGATGCACTTCGTTCTCAATTTTGAACCATGCAGTGTTTGCTTGCTCTCTTACTGTTTCCTGGTCAAAGTATAGGAGGTTTCACATAAGCTCAATCAGATGGGTTCGAATTCCTATTCTTCTCAAGATTAGCCACAATTTGTTGTGATCTACAAAGTCAAATGACTTTGCATAGTGGATGAATCACAGATAGATATTCTTCAGGTACTGTCTGCTCTCAGCCAAGATCCCTCTTATATTCACTATGATGTCCCTAGGGCCACAGTCTCTTTTAAACCAAAGATA
>NW_006399851.1:2379837-2381498 GCF_000299155.1 Elephantulus edwardii
TGCAGCAAGCACTTCAGGTCCCCCTCAGTTTCAGCAAGCAGGGTTGTATCATCTGCATATTGCAGATTGTTGATAGATCTTCCACCAGTCTTGACCCCACATTTCTCTTCATAGAGCCCTGCCTCCCAGATAATCTGTTCTGCATACAGGTTGAAAAGGTATGGAGACAGAACACACCCCTGGCATACGCCCTTCCCAATTTTGAACCATACAGTGTTTCCTTGCTCTGTTCTGTTGACTGCCTGTTGGTCCTAGCGTGCGATCCTTTCTAAGGCCCAACGGAGGGAGAAATAAGGAAATTCCGACAGGCAAAGAAGGGCACTAAGGGTCCTGAAATCATCCACCACATTCCAGGTAAATGTGGAGTCCCCAAGGATGCAGCACACCATCCGTACAGGCCCTCAGGCCCTGGAAAAAACCTATCTACACACCAGCTCTACAGGATACATCATTGCCATTGAACTTAAGAGACACTGATTACATCATAAGAAACTGAAGCCAACGTATTTGGAATCACAGGAGCCAAGGAAGCTTCAGATATAAGCAATCAGATCAAGGGTGGGACAATGGGAGATGGATGCTGAAGGGAGTGGGTAGAAGTGGATGGGTATCCTGCCTGGTGGATGGTGGAACAGGGAAATAAGTGGGTAAAGACACATGTGCCAAGGAGAGGAACAACACTGATACGAATGGTTAACTCCACAATAAGGTATATATCTTTCACTTTTCTGTAAAATGCTGGTCTGTCTGATACTTCTCTAAATCTGAACATTTGGATTAAGACAGACTAGGAAGAAGGATTGGCCATCCACTTCTGAAATAGAAGGCCTCCGAAAACCCTATGTGCCTATGTAGTTTTCACGTTAGCTCAATCAAATATTAGATATAGATGTAGATGTAAATATAGATATAGATATGATTGTATAGATATGATTATATATGTTGTTGTTGTTGTTATGTGCCATCGAGTTGCTTGCTACGCATAGCAACACTGTGTACAACAGCTCTGAACTCTGCTCTGTCCTGCGCCAATCTCATTGTCTCCGACACAGTCATCCCGATTGCCCCAGTCACTGAATCAATCCACCTCCCAGAGGGCCTTCCTCTCCTGCACTTGCCCTCCACCCTCCCAAGCATGATGTCCTTCTCCAAGGACCAGTCCATCCTTAAAACATGTCCAAAATATATCAGACAAAGTTTAAGAATCCTTGCCTCCAAGGAGCAGCCCGGTTTAATTCTCTCTAGGATGAATCTGTTTTCTTAGCAGTCCATGGTACCCTCAGCACTCTTCTCCAACACCAAAGCTCAAAAGTATCAACTCTTCTTCTGTCGTTCCTGCTCATTGTCCAGCTCTCTGATGCATAACAAGTGATTGCAAAGACCGTGGCCTCTACCAGACGCACCTTAGTCTCCAGAGACACACCGTTGCTCTTCAGTACTTTAGAGAGGTCCCTAACAACAGACTTTCCCATCGCAATATGTCTTTTAATTTCCTGGCTGCTGATGCCAAGAGTGTTGATTGTGGAGCCGAGCTGAATAAAGCTGTGAACAATCTCAATCTCTTCAACATCCATCCTGATGCTGCCAATTGGTCCAGTGGTGAGAATCTTTGTCTTCTTGACATGATTATATATAGATATGACTATATATAGACATGACTA
>NW_006399851.1:2382165-2398742 GCF_000299155.1 Elephantulus edwardii
GACTCGACGGCACATAACAACAACAACAACAACATGCTTACATTGTCCTGAATTCTCAACAAGCCTGAATAATTTTATTTGTTGTTAGCATAAGGTGTACTATTTTTAAACAGTCACTTTGAGACAGTTCTTATGTACTTTCCTGTATCTTGTAAGTAAAACTTAACCTACACAATGAAGAGAAGAACTGCAATAGGTTTCAGATGATAAAAATAAAGCTTGTGTGAATTGTGCACAACTATTGCTGCCAAAAGCTGAAAAAGCACTAGTGATACTCACTTTTAGTTTTTATTTAGTTTTGGTTTATATTCGTTTACTGAGAAACCTGAAAAGCTGGCTTTTGTCACTAGCATGTCTCTTCTCTCTTGTAAGCCATTCTGAAGCACAATCCATAGCATGGTTCACTGTTAATCAAAAAGCTATGTATATCTAATAGTCTAAAACACTAATGGCTGTGGGGCAGAAAGATGGACAATCTCCTCTTGTTAATATTTACAGTCCCACAAGCCTAACGGAGTGTCAGTACGTGCTAGAATCAACTGAATAGCAGTAGTTCGGTCTCGCTTTTAAATGCTTCACAAAGGGAATTAGTGTAACAAGTCTTGGAAAGTGTGATAGCCATTTTTTACATGATGATGACTGGACTTCTTACGCTCCTTTTTCTCACAGGATCTTGCCTTTCCCTCTTTCTACCATACTTTAATCAGCAGAGCATTATTTATAATTAGTGATAGCATATCACTACAGTAGGGAATATACACTTATAAAATTATGACAAATAGCCACACACCATGTGATCAGAGTATATAAATTACACCATAAGCAGAAAGCAGTTATGCTTGATTGGAGCAATTAAATGTTTTCTTTTAAAAAACAGGAAAAAACTCCAGTGAGAATATTTTAGAAAATGACTTTTTAATCATCTGTAGAACTGCTTAAATTACTGTCTCATAATAGTTTTTAAAGTACGTCATGTTTAGAATCAACAATAATCCTTTTCTTGAGCCATGGGATTCTTCCCCTAGAAACCTGTTTATTTGAAACTTATTTTTAATCACAGACTTAACATCAACTCATTCCCATTCCAAATGAGATGACAATAGATTTCTAGGATGAGAAAACTAGGCATTTGACTTACACAAACCAATAAATGTCTAAACAAATATGCTTCATTCCCCAGCACTCTGACTGTTCTTACATAGACTTGAATTGGCTGATGGGAATTTTAAGAATCTGGACCAAGAACTGAAATAATATAGAGAGGAAGAGCAGGAAGGACATTGTACCATCTGACAATCCATTGTGGAGTCTGGAAATCCTCTGAAGAAAGGGTACTAGGAAGAGATCTTCAATTTTGGTTTTGTAGGGTTTTTTTTTTCTTCTTCTTTCTTTGACATTGAGTAAATAAGGAAAAGGAGGGCTAAAGCTTTAAATATATGAGAAAAAGGGACCTTGAAAAAAGGTTTGACCTCTATAATCATTGGGCCAATCTAGTTTCTCTACTCAGTTATGCAATTTTAGAAATCTTTTTAAAAGCGTCTGAGTGGATTCAGTACTCCCAGATGAGTGTCTGGAGGTTATTAATTGACATCACATAGTTGGCAACCGAAGGAATGTCCAGTGATTCCTAAGAAAATATAGAGAAGTTTCCACAGCATGCAGACTGGATTCTCACCACAATGAGTAGACTATGAGGACTTCTAAACCATTATGGGGACTTCATAAAGAGATTGAGAATCTTCTTTAAGAAGCACAGGCTTACTCTCATAAGATTTAACTCATGAATATTACCAACATCTCATTAATAAGTCTTGGCTGATAAAAATCTAAACATATTTGCTTTGCCTGTGTTTTCTAAATTAAAAATAAGAAACTTATAAAACTGTGCAAGATTTTCTGAATAAAGCCTAGATATCTCAGTGAATTAATTGAATGTGAAAATTCAACTTGTGAATGCATGGACAAGAGGCATTTGTGTTATAGTTATGGTCTCTATGGCAAGTTTCTTTTTAAAACATGCACTTTAAATAATCACTTAAAACGAGCTAACTCCTATCTATTTTCCTTACTGTATACTTTAGGAGGTACTAAATATATGAAATATAATGTTATTTTCCATGTACTAACACAGTTACAGTTAGTTTTTGTTCATATGTTATTTCCTGAAATGGTCTCTGTCTACTAATTATTTTTGTGTATTCCTTTCAACGTCTTTTGACACTTCCTACACCACTCTAGATTTTCCATATACTTCAATTTGTGATGTGAATTTGTTCTTCAGTTATTAGCTTCAGAAATCTCAAGTGTGTTCTTCCCTTTTGATTTTCTAATTCTAGCTTTTTGTACATTTTTTTAATATTTACTTTGATGTTTCTCTTACATCAACATGTATTCCCTTCAATTTGGTTTCTTTGCATTCTAGTGAAAGTTTCAGAGTCTCTTATGACATCCAATTTAGTCTTTTCTATCTCCCTTGTTTTTATAATAGCATTTAATTTTCTTCATGGTTGATGTGCGAAATCCCTTTGCACACTTATTTGATCTTCAACCATTAGTGTTCAATGAATCCAGTCTACTGAATATATATAGATTCAGGGTTGTATTTTAGTTGTCATGGAACCAAAAAGATTTGGTCAACACTGAAACATCTCAGGACATAATATATACTCAAGAACCAAAAGTCCAATAGTACTGAAGGAAGGAGTTCTGGATCCATTGAAGGCACTGTCAACAAAATAAGTCACTAGAAATTAATACTATAAAATTGAAGCATTTCACTGAACAGATCCAGCCCTTTCCATGCTCCACTAACTTATCCCATGAAATTTGTAAGACAACTCTGTGGACAAGTGACTGGAACAGATTCATATTTATTCCCGTTCCATAAAATTGTGATTTATTTTAGCGTAGAAATTATAAAATAATACAATGAATATAACAGTCAAGTAAAATCATACTGAAGATCTTTAGAAAACAGTTGGAACAGGACACTGACAGGGAAATTCCCAAAATTCAATGTGGATTCAGAAAAGGTTATGGAAGCAGGTGTATCATTACTTTTGTTAGATTTTGACTGATAGTTCATATTGCTAGAAATATGTTTACTTATGATTTATTGATTATGTAAAGACATTTGATCACATGAATAATAATAATAATAATAATAATAACTGTGGATAACATTGAGAAGAATGAGAATCCAAAATATTTAAGTGTAGTCATGCAGTACCGATCCATATACCAAGAAACAACTATCTAAACAGAACTTGGAACAATGTATGGTTTAAAGTCACAGAAAGTGTGCATGATGGCTGTAGCTTTAATCCTTACCTATTCAATTTGTTGTTGTTATTAAGTGCTGTTGAGTCAAGTATAACTCATAGCAACCCTATGAAGAAAAGATCTAAAACTTGTACTATCCTGTGCCAACTTCGCACTTTCTAACACACTACTACCCATTGTAACACTTACTATGTCAACCCACCTAGTTGAGGGTCTTTCTTTCCTTTGCTGATCTTCCATCCTTCTAAATATCATGTCCCTCTCTAAGAAATAGCCCCTTCTAGCAACATGCTCAAAATATGTGAAGCAAAGTCCCGTCAGTCTAGCCTCCAAAGAACATTCCAGCTGCACCCTCTCCAAGACATATCTGTTTGTTCTTTTGACAGTCCATGGGATGTTGATTGTTCTTCTCTAACACTACAGCTCAAAGACATACTTTCATCTTCTGTCATCCTTTTTCATTGTCCAACTCTCAGATGCATAACAAGTGATCAGAAAGACTAAGGCCTGAATCAGATGCACCTTAGTCCTCAAACTGACATCATTACTCCTCAATAATTTGGAGTAGTCCCTGGCTGCAGATTTTCTCAGTGAATTGCATCTCCTTGTTTCCTGATTGCTGGTACCAAGGTGTTAATTGCGAATCCAAGTAAGGGGAAGTTGCTGACAATTTCCATATCTTCTACATCCATAGTTATGTTGTCTATAATTTTAATGGCAAGAATCTTTGGGTTTTTTTTCACATTGATATGAAATCCATACCGAAGGCTGCTTTCCTTCATTTACTGCAACAAGTGCTTCAAGTCTTCTTCATGTTCAGCAAGCAAGGCTGCGTCCTCTGTATAACATATGTTATTATTGAGACTCCTTCTGATACTGGTGTCACATTTTTCTTCATAGAGTCCACCTTTTCAAATCATTTTCTCACCACACAGATTGTACAGTTATCGAGAGAGAATACAACCCTGATGAACTCCCTTTTTGGTTTTAAATCATGCTGTGTCCCACTGCTTTGTTTACACAACAGCTTCCTGGTCCAGGTGTAGGTTTCGCATGAGCAAAATTAAGTGGTCTGGCATTCCCATTCTTCTCAATGTCAGCTGCAACTTGTTATGATGCACACAAATGCCTTTGCATAGTCAAAAAGCACGAACAGACCGTCTTCTGGTATTCTTTACTTTCAGTCAGCATCCATCTGTCATGAGCAATGATATCTCTGCTGCCACAGCCTCTTCTAAATATTGCTTGAAATTACGGCAGATCCCTATTTATGCACTGTTTTAGCCATTTTTTAATGATCTTCAGCAGTATTTCATTTGCATATAATATTAATGATATTTTTCTATAGTTTCTACATTCAGTTGGATCACCTTTCTTGGGAATGGGAGCAAATATTAACTTCTTCCAATCCATTGGCCAGACAGCTGTTCTCCAAATTTCCTGGCATAGACTGTTGATGACATTCAGGGCTACATCTGTGAATTGAAACAAGCCGATTTATATCACATCAATTCCTGAGGCCTTATTTTTTGCCAATGTATTCAATGCAACTTCCACTTCCTCCTTCATTACCATTGGCTACTGTTCATATGGTACTTCTTGAAAGTTGTGTCAGCCATATAGTTTTACTGGAGTAATTCTGTGTAGTCCTTCTATTTTTTACTTGTTTTCATATAATTCCTTTACATTATGTTTCATTTCATATACATTGTATTTTATACAGTTTTTAATTTACATTGTATTCCATACAATCATTCTTATGCATTCTATTTTACATTATTTTTTAATTGGTTTGCTTACAAAGGTTATATATATATTATGTTTCATAGTATCCTTCATTCACATTGCATTTCATATAATCATTCTCATGCATTGTGTTTTATAAAATCAGTCACCGTTGGATCTTGACCATCACTACTCTTTTTGCCCAAATCCTTCCCATTTGCTCTAGCATTCAATTTGTAGTTTGAGTAAATAATTTGAGAAGCTGGAGTATATGCAGAAAACGTACCATTGGATTGGAGGTGATAATAATCTGCAATACGCACATAATTCAAAATTGTCTGTAGAAAATGATACATTATAACATCAGTGATATAGTTTACAGTAAATTTAAATAATGGCTACTACAAAGTTGGTGTTTGGCAAGCAAGTGTTTGAAGAAGGAACACATGAGGAAAGGATGGGCCATGAACTAAGGAAAGGAGGGACCATGTGGGCTGAGAAAACTGAAGAGAGAAATCTGATTCCACCAAAGTATGCATGTGAGAAGAAAGATGAAAATGCATAGGAAGTGGTTAGTACTAATAACACCCATAAGATAATGAATCTTTATGACAAATGAGTGTGAGTCAATCTGAGTAGGCAAGCCTAAGGCATTCTACGTGATAAGCCAACCAACGTCGAGTGCCTAACCCATGCCTGAGAGCACTGGTGATGAAGACATCTTAGCCCTTCTTTCCTGGAACTTAAGTGTTTAAATTTTAAATCTTGGTGATTTATGTCTCTATTTTATCACAAGAAACATCCCATTATATTACTTTATAAATTGTAAACTGTCAAGTCTTTAGCATGTTGAGTTTTTCTTACTGATTTGTGTTGTCATGCTGTCTAGTGGATTGTAGTACCTCTCAGATAAGATATTCAATATTTGATCTATCTTCATTTTTCATAAAATTTATTAATATATAATTCTAAGAGAATTAGTTAAGCATCCAATATGTATTTGCTCCTAAGCAATGTGTTGTGAAGAATAAGAAGTTAATATTACTAGTGACCTTTGCTCAAAGTTTTTTCAGTCTGACTGATACAAACAACTATAATTTCTGGCACAAACCAAAATTTATGATGTTCTATAATCCCATAAACCAATATACAAGAAAGATAATGCAATACTTTACACGTGGTTCATTTAGTACTTTATTTAACACTTGTTAAGACCTAGATAAATATTTAACACATTTTGAGGTTTAAGTTTCTTACAAAATAGGTCAAATTAATAAAGTTTTGGAATGCTATAACTCCTTGAAATGATACAATCTAATTTCCGTTCTCTTAGATTAAAAATAAAACAAAAATCTTAGCAAAGTCATGACACTTGTCCAACTAGAACAACTCTCCCTCAATTTACTGAATTTTTCTTCTTGTGATGTTCTTTGTAGGTGTCTACAGTAAGACATGCATCAGTGTCAGCCCAAAATATCATTAATTTAACTACACCTTAAGCACCAGAAAGGAACTCTGGTGGCATAATGCATAGCATGCTGCATTACTAAGGAAAAGATTAGTGGTTCAAATACATCAGCAGCTTTGTAGGAGAAAAACATTAAATTTCCTCCTCTAAAAATTTGCAGGCTTAGAAACTGGTGGGTGGTTACTATGAGTTGAAACTGACCCTATGGTAGGGGGTGGGTAAGCACCAGTAACTAGCACAACGATTGCGAATGTCCAATTAATACTTTTAGGGACTAGGAAGGAAGAAAAGCGGGGGTGGGGGGAGGAGAAGGAAGGGCAAACAAATCTTTGCAATTTCCTCCACAAGTCAATAAAGCTTATAATCTTTTGCATATGTCTGAAATTATGGAACTAAGTAAGAACCTTATAATATTCTTCTTATGGTATCTCATAGGAAAGAGAAGTACCTTAATATCCAAGGATGATACATAAAGGTCATATGTTTTGAAATTTAAGATATTTAAATATAATACTCATTGGTGTTGTGGACAGACAGACCAGCGTTTTACAGAAAAGTGAAAGATATATCCCTTATTGTGGAGTTAACCATTTGTATCAGTGTTGTCCCTGCCCTTGGCACAATGGTGTCTCTCTGGAGACTAAGGTGCACCTGATACAGGCCATGGTTTTTGCTATCACTTGTTATGCATCAGAGAGTTGGACAATGACTAAGGAGGATAGAAGGAGAATTGATGCCTTTGAGCTGTGGTGCTGGAGAAGAGTAAGGAGGGTACCAAGGACTGCTAGGAAAACAGATTCATCCTGGAAACAGTCAAACGTCAAACCGGGCGGCTCCCTTCAGGCAAGGATTCTGAGGCTCTGTCTGACATACTTTGGACATGTTGTGTGGAGAGACTGGTCCTTGGAGAGGGACATCGTGCTTGTTAGGGTGGAGGGACAGCGGAAGAGGGGAAGGCCCTCTCTGAGGTGGATTGATTAGTGACTGGGGTATTCGGGATGGGTGTATCGGAGAGAGTGCAATTGGTACAGGACAGAGCAGAGTTTAGGGTTGTTGTACATAGGGTCACTGTGAGTCGCAAGCAACTCGACGGCCTATAACAACAACAACAACAACTCATTGGTATGTATAGACAAGTTGGAACTGACTCATAACTGACCCTCAGTGAGTGGGTTTTCAAGGGCTAAAAAAAAATCACACAGTGGAGATTGTTCATCTGTCTCTCATGAAGTAGCATTGGATTCAAACTCTGTTCCTTTGGGTTGGCAGTGAAACTTCTTATCACTAAACCTCCAGAGCTCCCAAAAATGCAGTATTAGCTCCATTTATTTTGCCTTTCCTAAGCCCTGTTCTTTCATTCTAGAATATGTATAATGTTAATGTATTTAATGTGCCCACTCCCTGAATTATATTGAGACTCACAAGAGGTAATGCTCAAGAATGAGTTTTGCAAAGTGAGATGTACTACATACACAAAGATTAGTGGTTAGCCAGAATCTCCCAAGGCACCTAATAAAAACCCTGGGCTGTGTACCAAGATTAACCTCACATCTGACAGAATTACATGAATAATTGTCATTTAGTGTACTCTGTTACACTGCCCTGATGTTAATTATTTGTTTTGTCCTCTAATAAAGACTTAACATATCACCCAACTCACCTTTCCGGTCTCTTGATTAACTGCACCAACAAGGTTATTAATGATGATCATAGGAAAAAGTTTGGAACATATTCTAAAACTGGAACTCTCAGTCCAGGGCAAAATTTCATTATCTATTAGAAATTAGTTGAAGTCTGGGGGTACCTTGCAGGATATATAGGTGAATATTATGTATTATTCTTTTCAAATCTTCAATTCCTAACAATGGGGAGATTGGGCAAGAAAAACAGTGTGGTACAGGGTGCATGGATAGGGAATGTCCATAAACACCAATATAATTTCTGTGATAGAAGTTGATTCTTAAGATAAAAGTAAATAAGTAAAACAAAACATTACAGTTGCGTCCACTCTGACTCAGAGTAGAACTGTCTAGAGGGTTTTCAAGGCTTTCCTCTTTACATGCTATTCCATCTTTCTCTAACTAAGTGACTGCTAATTTCAAACTACCCCCCTTTTGAGCAGCAGTTGAGCTCTTTAACCATTACATTACCAGTGCTCCTTCCATAGGACTTTATTGTTGTTATGTGCTGTTGAGTCACTTGCGACTCATAGCGACCCTATGTACAACAGTCCTAAACTCTGCTCGGTCCTATGCCGATTGCACTGTCTCTGATACACCCATCCTGATTACCCCAGTCACTGAATCAGTCCACCTCATAGAGGACCTTCCCCTCCTGCGCTGTCCCTCCCCCCTACCAAGCATGATGTCCCTCTCCAAGGACCTCCTTACAACATGTCCAAAGAATGTCAGGCGGAGCCTCAGAATCCTTGCCTCCAAGGAGCCACCCGGTTTGACCCTTTCCAGGATGAATCTGTGTGTTTTCCTAGCAGTTCATGGTACCCTCAATACTCTTCTCCACCACCACAGCTCAAAGGCATCAATTTTCTTTCTCTCCTCCTTAGTCTCTGTCCAACTCTCTGATGCATAACAAGTGATAGTAAAGACTATGGCCTGTATCAGATGCGTCTTAATCTCCAGAGAGACACCATTGCTCCTCAGTACTTTGGAGAGATCCCTAACAGCAGACTTTTCCATCACAATACATCTTTTAATTTCCTGGCTAGTGGTGCTGAGAGTGTTGACTGTGGAGACAAGCAAACCTGCAACTGGAATGTACAGGTTCTCAGTAAGAGTACCTTGCTGGACAGAGTCAACTAATGCCCTATCACAAAACTCAGACTTGTAATCTTTCCATATTTAGAAGAAAACGAGGAATCATGTAACCTAAAAGGTCAAATAAATTGGAGTTTTCTTGTAGTCCATCTTCCCTATCCATTACAGATTGGTTCTAGAGAAACCTTCAGATACATGTGGACATGCACACACTTGGATGTAGGAACTCCCGTGGAAAAATTTACAACTATCTGTATTCTGATGAATGAAGGCATTAGAAAAGCAGATGTAGGGTACAAGGTTAGTGAAAAGCTAAGCACTACTTTGGAGTACCAGGAAATGGAGGCTGTGTGGGGAAAGTCATCAAGGTGCCTGGGTTGTGAATGGTTTAAGGTATAATAAAGCACTTTGATAGCTGCCTGGAAGGGGGAGAAAAAAGCACCTCGTAACGTTTGCAAGTGTTTCCTGAAAGCTCTACTGAAATACTTCCAGCAGCTAACAAAGAGAAAACAGGGCTAAATGACTCAGGCCCTGGGTACCTACACTGAATGACATGAGGTGGGTCCTGCTGTGGATCTGCACATTGAAATCAGAGACCGCTATTCTTACTTTGTGATATCTCAAAATAGTTGTTTCCAGACCCCAGTCTCCTGAACTGCTATAGACTTCTACCTTCAGAACTCAGTTCTTCAGTTCTGATGCCTCAAATGGCCAGTGTGGCT
This sequence comes from Elephantulus edwardii, assembly GCF_000299155.1. Classification (NCBI taxonomy): domain Eukaryota; kingdom Metazoa; phylum Chordata; class Mammalia; order Macroscelidea; family Macroscelididae; genus Elephantulus; species Elephantulus edwardii. Next base: position 2,392,137 of record NW_006399851.1, read on the forward strand.
CTCCTGAGTAATTTGTTGTACAACTTTAAAGTGGAATTTCCACTCTTGCCCATAAAATGTGTGTCTTAAATTTAGAAAAGACTTAACCCAAGACCCCAGAATAGAGACACACTGCAGTTTCTTCCTAATGGGATAGGTCCCTAGGTATAAGGAGGGAACCAGTGCTCACATTATTCCTTATACAAGAGAGCAGCTGCTTCTGCTAGTAAACTTATTACCATTCTCCCTGTTCTCCATCTTAAACTATGTACTTACTTGAGGGCAACTTGCTTAGAAATGAGTATGATTGTTCACTTAGAGAATTAGTTGAGAGAATGCAAATGGCAATCTGCTGTTACCTTGAGGGAGAAGACTGCTTTATTCTTCAAACATTCTGAACTGTGTAGTAGGCCTTCCAAGTATAAGGAATAATACCTATCAATGTTTGTGTAGTATTATAGTTTAAATACCAAAGTAAGACCCATTTATCAAGTAACTGAATGTCTCTAAAGTTTTTGAAACATTTTCATGACTCTACTAAGTCTATCTAGCAATACTTTCCTCCCCATATATAGTTTATAACAGCACCAAATTAATATCTGTGAAGTCAATTCTGAGTCGAATTGACCTCTCATTAGATTTCCTAGGTGATAGATCTTTTTAGAAGAAGAATACTTGAGAATCTGCTGATGGATTCAAACTTCTGACCTTTTCGTTCGCCTGCCAATTCCTGATGAACTTTGCCAGCGGGAATCTTGATTAGAACAGGAGATTCTTTAAATTAACTGCTGATGTTATGAAGGTAAATATTCAAAAAGAAGCAATAGCATTATCTCAACAGTGTTTGGAATGTCACATTGAAATGCATGACTATAACGTTAATGCATAATCCTGTAGGATTGTTTCCAAGTTATTAATTTGCTATCATGTTTTGGGAGAACTTGTCAGGTTCAAATTTTCCCCCACATCTACAAAATATGCACACATTTGAGTTATGACTTTCCTACAGGAACTAACAGCTGTATGTGTAAATCATGCATATAAATCAATTACCAAGGCCTATGTACTATCAATGCACCCATTAATTAAGCAATGTCAGATGCTATGAACCATGAAGTTCATTACATCTTTAGCATTCAAAACCAAGGATTATTTCAAGAAGAAATACTAAGTTTACCTAATAGTTAATGAAATTAAGCTGGGTTGTTGCCAACATTCTTATTTTATGCCTATTTCAGTGTTTAAATGTTTATGAATAAAACACTAACTGCTGAAAGTAGATATGTTGAAATGTAATTACTGGTAAGTTATAATGCACTTGAGGACTCATTATACCAGACTTGGGAGTTTTAAGATCACCAGAGTAACACACTCTCCAAAAACACAGAGTTTTTATGGGTTAAAAGCTGGAAAAATATAAGTGCTTTTGAATTTGTCCTGGCTGAGTGGAAATTTTGATGATCATGGTGGTATGATTTATGAGTATAACATTTTCCAGTCATTATGTGGTTGCATTTCAGCATTGTGACTTGATTTGCATATGTGAATATCCCAGCAAATTAGCTTCTGATGACTGCTGCATCTGCCTGGATCAAGAAACTCTTATCTTGAAACCAATGCAGCTGCTGTATAAAAAAAAAGAAAAGAAAAAAAAAAAAACTTCCTTGGAAAAGAAATTCTCAGTCCTTTTTCTCTTTTAAATCTGGAGTCAGTGAGTTGACACACATGGGTTCAATTTCAGGGGTAAATACATGCTCAAAAATGATGAGGTTTACACATCTGTAGACATTTTAAAATCTCTTAAGTTGTCTGCCTCACAGAGACTTCCTGGATGGCTCAGAGAAGTCTGACACCTTTTCCCACACACCTCAGTCTGGGTTTGGAAGTCCCACAGCTCCTCTTTGCCTCCAATAAATTGTTTACCCTCTTCTTTGACATTTAAACTAGACTTACAAGTGACCTAAGGCATATGAACTTGTGTAATGATACGCATACAGGTGTGTTTCTGTTTTCTCCACTAGACCCGTACATGCACAGAATAATACCTATATTTATATTGTAGATAACTCTTTCTCTAAGATCTCAGTTTATGAGGCCAATAAAATACTGTGGCTACATCATACTGTCTTAGAAATAGAAAGATTTTTATTTCATAAATGTGGAGGAATTTTCTAAGTCTTACATTTCATGCACAGAATTATGTTGACAGAAAAATCATTTTGATAATTCACAGCAGGCTAATAACATAATCAATCTAGGAAATAAAATAGATTTCAAAAGGCTTTGATAGTTCTTTCCTTTTTTATGGATTGACTCTAGATTTCCTTATGCTTGGATTACATAATTGTAACATTGCTTGATGTTGTGTATTTATCTTTTTACATTTTCATAGAGTTACGTTCCATTTGGGCTTTACCCCCCTCCTTTCTTAAACATAGATTTCAAGATATTTGTTATTTTTGTTTTCTATTTCTGTAGTTATTTGAAAATGTTTGCTTACTTTAGACTTTAGCTGTGTTGGTGTAGTTCTGGAAGGCTTATACCATACTTTTTTTTATTATTATTAATTTTAATAGACATTTACAGAGGTTTTGGATTTCGATTCATTCATTGCTGCACTTTTCTCCCTGCCCACCCCTCTCCACCAGCTCGCTAACCCCTCCGAAAAGAAAAAATAAATATTCCTTCCTTAGTATACAATTCCCACATCCCTTCCTCCCACCCCCCACCCCGAGTACACTTCTCTATGCAACCTTTATTCCAGATTCCCGTGCTAACCATAATACTCAATCATGTATCACATCTAATCTGTCATTTCCCTCATCTGTTTCAATACAATATACATAATTTATCCAGTTTTTTTCTGTCATACCCCAACCCTGATGTCTGACCCATTCTACAACAGTGACACTATGCAGTATTTGTCCCTTTGTGTCTGAGATATTTCACTCAGCATAATGTCCTCCAGGGTCACCCACTTTGAATAATATTGCAGGAGTTCCTTGTTTTTCAATGCAGCATAGTATTCCATTGTGTGGATATACCACAGCTTTTCTATCCATTCGTTTGTTGATGGACCCTTAGGTTGCTTCCAACTCTTTGCTATTGTAAATAAAGCTGCGATAAACATGGGTGTCTATATTTCTGCTTGGATGGCAGACATGGTCTCTCTGGGGTATATTCCCAGTAATGGGATTGCTGGGTCAAATGGTATCTCTATTTGCAATTTTTTGAGAAAGCGCCATACGGCCTTCGACAATGGTTGCACCATCTTACATTCCCACCAACAGTGAATAAGAGTTCCAGTTTCTCCACATCCTCTCCAGCATTTGTTGCTTGCTGTTCTATTAAATTCTGCTATTCTTACTGGGGTGAGATGATATCTCATAGTTGTTTTGATTTGCATCTCTCTTAGGGCTAGGGACTTTGAACATTTCTTCATGTGCTTGTTGGCCATCTGAATGTCTTCTTCGGTGAAGTGTCTGTTCATATCCTGTGCCCATTTTTCAATTGGATTATTTACCTTTATCTTATTGTGGTGTTCAAGTATTTTATAAATTCCTGATATAAGTCCCTTATCTGACATGTCATTACTAAATATTTTTCCCAGTCTGTGGCTTCCCTTTTTACTCTATTGGAGAAGTTTTTGGATGTGCATAGAGATGAATGGGACCTTCTAAGAATCAAATCCCTATGCACAACCACACCTGTTTTAAAAAGAAATTCTCTTAGGATTATGATTTCGTTTTTTAAAAATGTTCTTTAAACTCCAGATTCATCAAGAGGAAATGGAGGCATGGCAAGCCCCATAGAAATGGGCCACCATGGCTCTTCACAGCCCTCATAACTGAACTATTAAACAGTTTGTTACTGGTCTTCAGCATGGATTAAGGCTCAACATCAAGAAGACAAAGATTGCTGAAAAAGAGAGGGTGAGTCCCACTGTTACAAGCCCCACTGCCAAGTCCCTGCCACTGCAGTCCCATGGAACTGCCTCAGTCAGAGTCCAGGGATTGCCTCACCTGGGGCTGGTGGCAGGCCAGGCCCCATGGCTGGTATGATGGAGTGCCCGCACAACCACAGAATAAACTTATTCTAAAATAAGTTCTCAGAACCAAGATGGTGGCAGAGGGAGAAGCAGCATAAGGAGCTGGATTCGAGGCAAGCCTCATTGAAACAGGCCACCATGGCCCTCCACAGCCCACAGTTTTTATATACCTAAACAGCCAAACAGTTGACTGCTGACTGGTCTTCAATATGGATTGAGGTTCAACATCAAGAGGACAAAGATTCTCTAAAAAAACATGTGAGTTCCACTTCCTCCCACCAACCACCACTGAGCCTATGCTTCTGCGACCCTGTGGGACCACTGTGGCCAGAGCCCCTAACCTGAACCAGGCGACAGGTGCTGGGCCCCACAGCCAGTGTGACAGAGTCCCCACTTGGCTAGCAGCAGCAGATGACAGTAGCCGCGGGCCACCAGCGAGGGAAGGGACAGCAGGGTATAGTGGTGGTGGCAACATGGAACTGCGGGAGGTGAAGGACTAGATACGGGAGAGCATCTTGCTGTCAGTGAAGATTTACTTGGATAGGTCAGAGAAGAAAAGAAGATCCTTAGAGTCGCTTAAAGTTTCTCTCTTAGAGAATGGTTCTATTTTATTGAGAATAAGTGTGCTGCCAGGCAATGGAAAATAAACATTAAACACTGAAGAAAAAAAAAAAGAGAAGATTCTCAACGAGATGGATTGATATGGTGACTGTAACAATGGGCTTCAGCATGCCTCAGATTGTGGGGATGGTGGAGGATAAAATTGCTGTGAGCCATAGAGAGAGCTCTGTGGAACTGATGGATAGAAACTTATGCTGCCAAATCAAAGGCGGGTGATTTTAATCTGTGGCCCTCAGGCCAGGTTTCAAGTATTTCAGTCAAACACTCTTCTAAGTCATATATCATTGATCTGTCAATTAGCTGTACAGAGGTAACTCATAGTTGCTGTGAACACTGTGACACTGATGTGACAAATGTGATAATGGTTACCCATAGTGGACAATGTTTGATGGGGCTCTCAGATTAAAATTAGGTTGGAAGTAGGAGTGGCATTCACATCTGAAATAGCTTGCCTCCAGAAACTCTATGAATTTAGTGAAACGATGAAAGTTATACAAGTGTTCAGTTATTTCATTCATAGGGTCGTTATGAGTTGTCTACAACTCAACGACACCTTAACAACAATCATGGGCAGAAGATTTGCTCAATACACCATATCTTTTTATATATTAACTTTTGTTGCCAAGAACTATTTCGACCTAGAGCTGGTCTGTTCACCACTCTCAACGCCCCTTCTCCATTTGTAGAGAGAGAGGGTGGTGATGCCTACTATGAGTTGCAGTTAGATCACTTGGCGGAAGGAAGGCGGCTGATGGTGGTGGTGCTGGAACTGGGGGTACAGTGCTGGGCCATGGTCTTAAGTGGGAAGCAAGGTCCAGACCTCAAGGGTGCTTTGGTGGGGGTATGGGTGATGCCCAGCCCCCAGGGTGTACTGCCTGGGCCCTGGAGTGTGCTGTCTGGCCCCGTGGGGAGAGCCGTGCCGCACAGAGCTCTCAGGTCACTGGGGAGAGCCACTTGGTGTATATGAGAAATTTTATCTAAGCCACTTTCCTCCAGCTCCTTCCCCAATACATCTGTAACTTATGGAAAGTATTTCTCTTTGTCACCCACAAGGTGAGTTCTCTCTAGTTTTGCTCCCTTTCCTAAAGGTAACCATAACAGAGTCTTGCTAAAGACCTGAACTCTGCCCCCAGTTCCAGAAACAAAAGGGAAACATAATTGTTAACTAAGGAAGCGAAGGAGGATGGAGCCTCAAGGTTCAGTCAGCCATCCCCACTGGACTCACCTTGGCAAACACTTTGCAGTCCAGAGGGCAGAAAACATCAGGAAAATATCTTCTAACTGAAAAAGCAGGCATGTGGCTTCAACCCAGGACCATGAATGAAGTGTAAAAGTGGGGTCCCCTTCCCCCTTCACCTCAATGCCCTTGTTCAGCATGAAGAAGCCAGAGAGTCTGTGCCCCATTCCCAAATGAGAAACCCACAAGTGAATAAGACAATTTCTTCTTTAAAAAAAAAATTAATCACCATTAGACTATTAGACTATGTTCACAATTACTCTGTCTTTTCTGGTTCCCACTGGATCTTTCTCGTTTCCTTTGCCCACTCCCTCTGCCCATGAAATTGTGCAGCTCTGTGATTTCATTCCTGCCTATCCTCACTCTTCTGCTCCCAACACTCACCCCCTTTTATCTCCATATATGTATTTTACAATTAAAAAAAAATAAAAGATCAGGACTCATCAAAAGAGTCTCATAATAGTTATTTAGGGTTTCTTTAAAAAATTTGTTCCTATTCTCTATAATTACATTTATTTCAAAATTATAGAAATATAATCTTTAGCTATACAGAAGATTCCAAAAGGCTGCTAGGAATGACAAAGCAAAATACTACAATGAAATTTGCGAGGAGCTAGAGACAGAAAATCAAAAGGGCCGGACTCGCTCAGCATTTCTTAAGCTCAAGGAACTGAAGAACAGATTCAAACCTAGAGTTGCTGTAATCAAGGATGCTTTGGGC
>NW_006399851.1:2400287-2402047 GCF_000299155.1 Elephantulus edwardii
GAAATGACTCGACGGCACATTACAACAACAAGATATCCGCAAAATTTCATTATAACTTCTTAAAAGGTATATTTATATTATTATTACACTAATCTGAATTATACTAAAATACAGATTAAACTATTATTAATCTAAAATTTATGAAATCTGTTTGTAAAAATTTTAAGAAGCTTTCTGATTCAACAAACCATGAAATTCCTTTATTATTTCTAATTCCAGAATAATCACTTTCCCTTCAAGTTTCCTATCTCTTCCTTGTTACTCACCAGATATTCCATATGGAAGAAATGAAAACAAGCTAAATTTTCTGGGTTTTGTGTTGTTTGTTTTGTTTTTTTTAATTTGGTGGAACAATCAGTATATCTTAATTACAGTCAAATACTGAATCTTGTTGGGTGCTGTTGGGTAGAGTCTGATTCATAGCAACTTTATGAACAGTCGATCTGAGTCTGTCTTAACCTGTGCTATCCTCATCATCTCTGACATACTGAGCCCATTGCTACAGTCACTGTATCAATCAATCTCATTTGGGGTTGTCCTCTCTTTCACTGAAAACTTATGCTTGCTTATGAACAACCAATGACAGTAAGTGCTTGTTCTTGTTCTAACTAATGATATTTAATTTCTCTACTACAGAAATTGACATAAATATTAAATTTATTCATATTTCAGTAGTAGTCACTGTGATGTCACATACAATGGTGAATCATGGACTTTTTATTTAATATTTTTATTATTCATATACATTGTGTTTCTTGCATGTATGCTGTGTTTTATATAGTATTTAATTTATATTCTACTTTGTTTATGTATATTGTAAGAGTTTTCTTTCCCCTTACAATCATCTTACTAATGACAATACTCATGCAAGCGTGTAAGTCAGCTGCTTCATGCCCCATGCCTTAACATCCCGATTTTAGATAGCCAACTTCTAGTTTGCCCATCCCTAACAAACCAATATTCTGAAAGAACAAGCATATCTCTTTTGCTGAAGAATCCACAGTTCACCTTGGGAACTTTGAGCATCTGCACCCACAGGCAAATTCCAGTCCAGAGCAACACATCAGGTTGAAGCAAACAACTCTAGCTCACAGCTGGATCATCCTATTTCCAACTAATTGGAGTCTCATCCCCAGTCATCTGTGGCTGGGTTCAAATGGGCATCAACTACCAACTCAGGTGTCCATACCTCTCCCTGAGTTAGAGATCTGTTGGTCCCTCCACTCAGCCATAGACCCACATGGGGCCCAAATAAGAAGCCAGGTGTCTTCGTTATTCCCTGCTCCTCAAGCCAACAAGCCTTCCCTCCTCATCTATACATCTATGCATGCTAGGTTGACAGCGCTAAAGGGACATATCCAAGCTCAGTCTGTTTCTCCATTGTTGTAACATCATAGTATTTTTAATTTCCTAAAGTGTCCTTGGTTCAGGACATAGTTTTTTTCAATCACTTACTGTGCATCTGACTGCTGGAAGATGAATTAGCATGACAGAAAAATTGGTGTTTTTGAGCTGGGGTGTTAGAGAAGAGAACAGAATATCCCATGGACTGCTAAAATAATAGAATTATGTTGGAGAAGTAGCCAGAGTGCTCCTTGAAGGCAAAAATGATAAAGCTCCATCTCACATACTTTGGGCATGTTGTTTGAGAGACTGTTCCTTGGAAAGAAACATCATGCTTGGAAAGGTGGAGGGTTGGGAAAAGAGAAGAAGACAATGTGATAGATTGACACAGTGACTACAGCAATGGTCTCAAGTAT
>NW_006399851.1:2405848-2407013 GCF_000299155.1 Elephantulus edwardii
CCAATATTCATTGCAGTGTTATTCACCTTTGCAAGGACATGGAAACAGTTCAAATGTCCAACCAAGACCGAATGGCTTGAGAAATTGTGATACATTCACACAATGGAATACTATACAGCACTTAAGAGCAATAATTTTGAAAAATATTTAATAACTTACAAGATGCTGATTGAACTAATGCAGTCCATAAGGAAAAATACTGAATAAGACCATTATTGTAAAAATAGAAGGATAACTATTAAAACATGTATGGAAATTCAAGGGAGGGAGGGCTGAAGATGGGTAAGGATGACATCACAAAGTTGCCCAAATTGGTGAATGGAAGGAGAGAGGAGAAGTAAATTGGAATAATCCAAGCAAAAAAAAAATGGTTAATGATGAGTAAGGTCAAATGGTGATTAATTTTTTAAATGTTTTTCTTAGTTTATTAATGATTTTTAATGTAACATATATTTAATGCAACATATATCATTTTTACAGCATACTCTTTCGATTTGATTTTTCTCCATTCATTCATTCACTCACTCATTTTCCTTCCTGGCCACCCTCCTCATTCATTTTTCTCTTTGAAGAAAAAAAATTATTTCATTGTTATACAATCCCCACCAGTCCACAGTCCACTTTAATATGAATTTCTTTTTCTGTAATCTTGTCATAAAAATAATACATAAGCCTATATTCCTTTTAAACAGTTCTCTCCTTCATCTGTTTCAATTCATATACATTATTTATCCCCTCTTTTCTTAGGTTCCCCCAACCCTGATGTCAGTCCCATTTTACAACAGTGGCAGAATGCAGTCTTCTCCATTTGTGATTGAGATATTCCACTCTGCATAATGTCCTCCAGGGTCACCTATTTTGTATAATATTTCATGAGTTCTTTATTTTTCAATGCAGCATAGTATTATTCCTTTATGTGAATATACCACAGCTTCTCTAGTCATTCCTTTGTTGAAGGGCACTTGGGTTATTTCCAACTCTTTGCTATTGTGAACAAAGCTGCAATAAACATAGGCATGCATATATCTGCTTGGGTGGAGGTTCTGGTTTCTTTAGGATATATTCTCAGTAGTGGATTACTGGCTGAAATGGTATTTCTATTTTCAACTTTTTGAGAAAGTGCCATACTGCCTTCCATAGTGGTTGGACAATTTTACATTCCCAC
>NW_006399851.1:2407408-2424936 GCF_000299155.1 Elephantulus edwardii
ACAGCAGTCAGGACATCAAGAGACAAATCGCTCTTGGAAAGTCTGCAGTTATGGACCTCCCAAATTATTAAGGAGCAATTTGTTAGTATGAGGACTAAGGTGTGCCTTATTTGGGTCACAGTCTTTTCAATATCTTTCTATGCTTCTGAAAGCTAGACAATGAATGAGGATGATAGAATAATTGATGCCTTTGAACTGTACAGCTGAAGAGTACTAAATATCCTGTGGACTGCTAAAAGAACAAAGAGATACATGTCTTAGAGAAGGTGCAGCCAGAGTGTTCCTTGGAGGCAAAGATGATTAAACATTGCTTTACATATTTTGGGCATGTTGTTGGAAAGGCTTTTCATTGGAGAGGGACATCATGTTTGGTAAGGTGAACGAACAGCAAAAAGAAGGAAAGATCTTCAACCAGGTGGATTGACACAATGACTGTGACAATGAACTCAAGTGTGTCAGAGATTATGGAGATGACACAGGATAGCACAGAGTTCAAATCTGTCATTCATAGAGTCACGAGTTGTACTCGACCATAACACAACAGTAACAACAAATTTCAGAGAAATAGAGGAAGACACTTAATTATGTATATTAACACAGATACTACAAGAGCAGACTTATAAAAACAATTATGAGGTTGTTGCAGGACCAAGATTTTGTTTCATTTTATTGTACATAGGGTGACTATGAGCCAGAAGCAACTTGAAAGCATATCACAATAACATCAGAGAACCCTGGTAGCTTACTAGTAATGAATTGTGCTGCCAACTCAAACACAGTTTGAATTCACAGTTCAAATCCACCAGTTGCTCCATGGAAGAAGAAAGGACAATCTGCGTTTATGCTGTTTACGCCACTGAAAATCTACTGGAGAGTCAGCTATGAGTTAGTTCAGATTCAACAGTACATAACAGCAACAACAATAACAAACAACAACAACATCATAATAGAAAAGGGTCTCCAAATTCTTCCAAGATCGCTGTCCCAGGTCACAAAAGTAAACCCTTAATCCCCGATTTAAAGCTAAATCATTCAGTTTATACATAGTATTTGCAAATGTTTACTATTTATACTGTTAGATTCTGTTGAGTACTACTTACAGACATCCTATGAACAAACCATCCAAACCCCGTCCTATTGTCATATCTGATGCATTTGAACCCATTGCAGCAGTCACTGTGTCAATCCATCTGGTTAAGGAACTTTCTCTCTTTTGCTGATCCTCCACCTTTCTAAATGTGAAGTCCCTTTCCAAGAACTAGACCATCCTAATAACATATCTGAAGTATGTGAGACAAAGCTTCACCATCCTTGCTCCCAAAAAGCACTTTGCCTGCATTTTCTCCAAGATATATCTAATTTTTCTTTTTATATTCCATAGGATATTCAGTATTCTCCCACATAAGAGGTGAATTCTTGTCTTATTTATTTGTTAGTTAACTCTCAGATGCATAGTTGTTGTTTATGTGCTGTCAAGTTGCCTATGACTCATAGCTACCCTGTGTACAACAGTCCTAAATCTTGCTCTGTCCTGTGCCATTCTTATTGTCTCTGATACACCTTCCCCCAAAACCCCCATCACTGACCTCTCTTGTACTGTCCTTCTACCCTCCATCTCCAAGGATTGACACCATCTTGCAACATGTCCAAAGTATGTAATACGAAGCTTTAGAATCCTTGCCTCCAAGGAGCAGCCTGGCTTCACCCTCTCCAGGACGAACTTGTTTGTTCTCTTAGCAGTCCATGGTGTATTCAGTACTCTTCTTCAGCACTACAAGTAAAAGGTATCAATTCTCCTATTATCCATAGTCATTGTCCAGCTTTCTGATGCATAGCAAGTAATTGCAAAGACCATGGCCTGGATCAGGCGCACTTTAGTCTCCAGACTGACATCATTGTTCTTCAGTACTTTGGAGAAGTCTCTGACAGTCAACTTATCCAATGTAATTCATCTTTTAATTTCCTGGCTGCTGATACCAATGTGTGCTGATTATAGGGCCAAGTAAACTGAAGCTGGTAACAATTTCAATCTCTTCACCACCTATCATGATGCTGCCAATTAGCCCAATGGTGAGAATCCTTGTTTTCTTGATGTTGAGCTTCATTTTATATTGAAGGCTGCAATCCTTGACCTTCTGTAACAAGCACTTCAGGTACTCCTCAGTTTCAGCAAGCAAGGTTGTGTCAACTGCATGATGTAGATTGCTGATGAGTCTTTCTCCAATCCTAATGCCACATTTCTCCTCATAGAGCCCAGCCTCCCAGATAATCTGTTTCACATATATATTGAAAAGATATAGAGATAGGACACATCCTTGGCATACACCCTTCCCAATTTTGAACCATGCAGTGTTCTCTTGCTCTGTTTTGATGACTGTCTCCTGGTCCAAGTATAGGTTTCACATAAGCACAATCAAGTGTTCTGGGTTTCCCATTTTTCTCAGAGTCATCTAGAGTTTTTTTGTGATCCATACAGTCAAAGGCCTTTGCATAGGCAATGAAACAGATAGATATTCTTCTGGTACTCTATTTTAATCCAAGATCCATCTGACATCAGCTTAGTACTACAGCCACTTCAGGCAGTTTTCTGTAGATGTGCTGTTCCAGTTATTTTTTTATAATCTTCAGCAGAATCTTGCTTACATGTGATATCAATGATATTGTTCATAATTTCTGCACTCTGTAGGGTCAACTTTCTTTGGAATGGAAACAAATATAGATCTCTTCCAGTCAATTGGTCAGGTGGTTATCCTCCAGCTTTCTTGGCACAACTTGGTGAGTACATCCAGGGAAGCGTCTGTTTATTGAAATATGTCAATTGTTATGCCTTCAGTTCCTGGGGCCTTGTCTTTTGCCAATTCTTTCAGGGAAGCTTGAACTTCTTCTTTCATCACCACAGGCTCTTCCTCTTATCTTGTTCCATAAAATTATTTTGTGTCCGCCAATTCCTTTTGATACAATGACTATGTATGTTCTTTCCATCTTCTTTTAATACTTCCTGGATCATTTAATATTCTGCCCAAAGCATCCTTGATTATAGTAACTCAAGACTTGTATTTGTTCTTCAATTCCTTCAGCTTAAGAAATGCTGAGCAAATTTGGCCCCTTTGATTAAGTGACTGAAGAGACCATAATCTCAACCAGATGCTGTTTAAATTGTCATTACTCCTCAACACTGAGGAGAGATTCCTGACACAATTCTTTCCCAATGCAATACACCTTCTGATCTGCTTGCTGGTATCAAGAGTGTTGATTTTAGATTCAAGTAAGATTAAATATACGACAATTTCAATCTCAATGTATCATGATGTTGCTTACCGATACAATGTCGAGGATTTTTGTCTTCTTGATGTTGAGATGCAATTCATATTAAAGGCCATCGTCACTTTGACCTTCAACTACAAGTGTTTCAAGTCCTCCTAACTTTTAGCAAGCAAGGTTATGTCATATGCATAACACATGTTGTTGATGAGTTTTTCTCAGTTCCTGATGCCACATTCTTCTTCACAGAATCCAGCTTTTGGAATGAGTTCCTCAGCATATAGATTAAGTAGGTTTGGAGAAAAGACAATCCTTGCCCAAAGTACCATGTTGACTCTAGTTTTTGTCCTATGAACACATTTAAAACTATTCTTTTGAAAATCCATTTTATCATTCAGCCATTTGTTCTCCATTTTAAACTTTTATGAGGAAACTATTTATTTTGCTTATAAAACTTTAATATTTCTTCATAAGTATTGCAGACACTCCTTTTACTACTTTCATGAGATAGTCTTCTCTATCCTAGGTGAAATTTTTTCTGGTTTTGTACAAATTTCATTTTTTATTATCATCTTTGCAGGCAATCATAATTTTGTCTAATATTGTGCCAATTAGAAAATGTCATAAAATATTATTTATATTCTAAGCTCTTTAGTTTCCTTCCAGACTTTAGAAGTAACTAGAGATACATTCTATCCATCATTATACTCTAATTTGTAATTATCAATATCATATTACTATCCTACTTCTTTTTTTTGAAATTTTAACTATTATTGTTTCTTGACATGGGAAAAAATAGATTAGGCCTAACTACAAACACATACATGCTTCCTTTCTTTCCTTGTATGTCATCCATCTATTTGAAAATATTTCAAGTGTAATTTTTAGTCAGGTAAATATGTTTGCATTATCATTAATTTATATCTATGATGCACAGATGAACTAAGAAGTATACTATAATTGTAATTTTACCCATGATTTTTCACTTTCTTTGAAATAATAATAATTTTTTTTAGAAAAAAAATATTAGCTTACCTATATGTGATAGTTGGAAGCAAAAGTGGCATTCACTTACAAAACAACATGCCTCTGGAAACTCGATGAACTTTGAGAAATGATGATAGTTATAAAAAGGCTTCAGGTCTTTTTCTCATAAGTTCACTATGAGTTGTGTTCAGCTTGATGGAAATCAACAACAACACAACATGTGATGACTGTGAAAGATGTGACAGAAAAAAGTCTGATGTCTTTGACCTCTAGTATTGGAGAAAAGTACTGAATATCCCATCAACTATGAAAAAAATATGTCCTGGATAAGATAAAGTAAGAGAGTTCCTTGAAAGCAAAGATAGCAAAGCCTCATCTCGTATACTCTGGTCATGTTTCTAGGAGACATTATTCTTTGGAGAGGGATATCGTGCTTGGAAGGGTGGAAGGTCAGTGAAAAGGATGAAGATCCTTAACTAGATAGGCTCAAGCATGTCAGAAATTGTAAGGATGACACAGGATAAGACAGGGTTCAGATCACTATGAGTCATATTTAAGAGTACTTAGCAACAACAGCAACATATGTGATGATTAATGCTATGCATTATCTTGGATAGACCATGATTCTCAGTGGCCTGACATATGCTATTCTATAATGTAATAACTTTCTATTTTGTGGTTGAATGTTTGCAATCAACAGAAAATAGTTTTTCTTAGGAATGTGGTTTATTTCCAATATATAAATGAATGGCCTGACAAAGTGTTCATTCTCTCTCTCTCTCTCTCTCTCTCTCTCTCTCTCTATATATATATATATATATATATATATATATATATATCTTTCCTCTCATTCTCACTCTTCAATTCTTACTCCCTCACTCTCTTGTTCTCTCTGCCTCTATTCTCTCTCCCCCTCTTGTGCACTCTTCTCATCTGACTTCTAGTTCTTTGGACTAAATCCTACAACATATTCCAGGCGGTCACCTGACCTATAAATACTGGATTTTCTAACCCCCACAACATGGTGGGATAGTAGAGATTTCTAGCCTGCTAGAGCAGTTGAAGACTTTCAGGATGGTGCAAGATAGGGCCAGGTTCTGATCTGATTTTCATACCATTTCTGTGAGTCGTAGTTGACTGACAATAACAGTCACACTACAAATTTGGCACTCCAACAATTGTGTGAGCTATTGAAATAATTTTCTATGTATGTGTATATTTTATATGTGTTTCATTAGTTTTACTTCTCTACACAATCTAATATAAGATATACCTATCATTAATTCTCACCAAATTCCTCTGTGAATAATGCTCTTGTAGATTTATTAAACAATCACATTTTTTATCTTTAGATTTGTCAAGCTTCTTTAGAATTTCCATAATTCTGCTCATCTCTAGATGTGCAGTTCCAAGGCTGTGAAATAATTTTCAATTCAATTTTGTTTGCTTCATTGTGGTTTTTGGAGTGAAGAGGTGGAGCAAATATAATTTTTGATCAGTGGAAATACAAATAATACAACTATTATGGAAATTCTTTCACATTTCTAACAAAGTTACCCATAGTAGTACCATAAAATCCAGCAACTTCACTCTTACATACTTACCCAACTGAGCTGAACAACAACTACAACACAATTGGTTATAGTGTTTTTACATCTCTAAATTGGGAACAACTAAGATGTTTTTCTTGGTCTAGACATAAGCATATCATGAATAATAGAATAACATCCACAGCTCTAAGTTCTTCTGATAAAGATTTTCAATAGATGCTTCTATTTATTAATAATTCTGGGATTTGCAATTGGAATAATTCTAATTCTGAACTTCCCATGCTCATGAAGTAAATGCCTTCTTTCTCTTGATTTCTCAGTAATTTAATTGCAAATTTCTCCCATTGCATTTTTGATATCTATACACTTGCTGTTCTTCCATTGTCCAACCCATGATCTGACAGCTTGTATCTTAAGCTTTCTTGGCTTCTCTGATTCCAAAAACGTTGACTGCTGACATTTTTCTTTTGACCAGTGTCTCTTAAGTTTAGTTGTACTGTCTCCAAGGGAAGTTGACGTGTCCCGCAGAACTCTTGTGTAGATTATGTTTTCCTTTCTGCCGGGTTTCACTGGGTCTGACCTGGAAGACGCCTCCTTTGCTGTTATCCTAGGTGACCTTGCCCAGTGACGCCTTCTCCCTCCCTCTCTGGCTGGGTTTCGCTGGCTTGCTGAAACTGAGGAGGACCTCATGCACTTGCTGCGAAGGGTCAAGGACTGCAGCATTCAGTATGGACTGAGGCTCAATATCAAGAAGACAAAGATTCTCACCACTGGACCAATTGGCAGCGTCAGGATGGATGACGAAGAGATTGAGATTGTTCACCGCTTCAGTTTGCTCGGCTCCACAGTCAACACTCTTGGCACCAGCAGTCAGGAAATCAAAAAGCGTATCGCGATGGGAAAGTCTGCTGTTAGGGACCTCTCTAAAGTACTCAGGAGCAACAGTGTCTCTCTGGAGACTAAGGTGCGCCTGATACAGGCCATGGTCTTTGCAATCGCTTGTTATGCATCAGAGAGTTGGACAATGACTAGGGAGGACAGAAGGAGAGTGGATGCTTTTGAGCTGTGGTGCTGGAGAAGGGTACTGACTGTACCCTGGACTGCCAGGAAAACAAACGGATTTGTCTTGGAGAGGATTAAACCAAGCTACTCCTTGGAGGCAAGGATTCTGGGGCTTTGTCTGACATACTTTGGACATGTTGCCAGGAGGGACGGGTCCTTGGAGAGGGACATCATGCTTGGGAGGGTGGAGGGACAGCACAGGAGGGGAAGACCCTCTATGAGATGGATTGATTCGGTGACTGGGGTAATCGGGATGGGTGTGTCAGAGGCAGTGCGGTTGGCGCAGGATAGAGCAGGGTTTAGGGCTGTTGTGCATAGGGTCGCTATGAGTCGGAAACGACTCGACAGCACATAACAACAACAACAACAATACACTTGCTGTGTGCATTTATAGCTTTTTAAAGTCAATTTACTTTTATTTGGTGGTATTATCATAGAGAGTTGTGGAAACCTCCAACTTGAGGAACCATGAAGACACAATGGGTAAAACATTCCTCTGCCAACTGAAAGTTCAGTAGTTGTAACTGACCAAATAGTCTATGGGTGAAAGGACTTTATCAGATTATAAACTGACTTTACAGAAAGACAGTTTCTGTAAAGATTTCAGTCTGTTCTGCTCTCTCCTATATAGTCTCCAGGAGTCTAAATCACCTTGAAAGCAGTGCAATTTTCACCTCTATTTTATCAAGAGACCTTCTTATCACTACTCACTTTCTGGTCACCATTGTTAAAATCTAGTGATTTTTATATAATTCCTTCCCAATTATTGTTTGTAATGTGCATTTTGAAATCTAGTAGTTATTATAGCATGGGCTATCCAGCACATCTATTTTATGTTCCTATTATTTTTGTTATAATAACTTACTCATTACATGTTATTTCATTTGATTAATCTTTCACTTTTTTTGATTAATCTGAAAAAGAGGAACAGTACACACCCTTACATACCCTTTATGTTGCCTTTTTCTATAGATGATATCTTTTTAGTTGTGGAAATCTAGATTCGGCATTTTTCTCAAAATTATAGAGGCTGGCCTAGTGGTAAGAATCTGCGCTGCAATCCCAAAGGCACATGATTTAAATAAACCAGCTACTTCACGCGAGAAGAATGGGCTGTCTCCTCCCTTGTGATCAATTGCTTCTGAAAACATGATGTAGGGTGAGCTATGGATCAATTCTGAGTCAACAGTACACAGCAGCAACAACAATAATTCCATTCTCATATTAACAATTATAGGATAAAAGTCTTAGATTAATCTGAGTCTCTGCCTCTACGTGACAACTTGGATTAGCATCTTGATTTCTAACTACTTTAAAAGAGCTGGTAAGAAGCAAATAAGAGGAAGAAAGACAGATGCCCCTATCTTACATTGATAAGAATGGTTGTCTTGCTTCTTGGGAAAGTATTCCTAAACACCTGTTGAACAGAGAAGACAAATGCAGCATTTGTATGAGCATAAAAACAGGGATTCAAGCAGCTTGAATGATTGCAAAATTTTGCCAACTCCAGAACATTTGACTGTGCTTATGTGAGAACTATACTTGGACCAAGAAGCCATCATCAGAACAGAGCAAGGAGATACTGCATGGTTCAAAATTGGGAAGGGTTTCTGCCAGGGATGTATTCTTTCTCCTTACCTTTTCAATCTGTATTGCAGAACAGATCATCTGGGCTGCTGGGCTGTACAAAGAGGAGTGTGACATCAGGATTGGTCAAAGATTCATCAACAACCTGCGTTATACGGATGACACAACCCTGCTTGCTGAAACTGAGGACTAGAAGCACTTGCTGCAGAAGGTCAAGAACTGCAGCCTTAGATACAAATTGAAGGTCAAGATCAAGAATACAAAGATTCTCACAACTGGGAAAATTGGCAACATCAGTATGGAGGTAAAGAGATTGAGATATTTAACAGTTGTAGTTTGCTTCTCTCCACAGTCAACACTCTTAGTACCAGCATCCAGGAAATCAAGATATTAATTACATTGGGAATGTCAGCTGTCAGGAACCTCTTCAGAGTACTGAAGAGCAACAATGTCAGGCTGGAGCTCAAGGCATGCCTGATTCGGGCTATAGTCTTCACAATTGCATGCTATGTATCGGAGATCTATCTGGACAGTGACTAGGGATGATAGAAAGAGATCTGATGCCTTTGACCTGTGTTACTGAAGAAGAATATTCAATATGCCATGGACTGCTAGGAGAATAAATAGATTTGACCTGGAGAGGGTGAAACCGGGCTGTTCCTTGGAGTCAAGGATTCTGAAACCTTGTCTGACATACTTTGGACATGTTGCAAGGAGGGAGCAGTCCTTGGAGAAGGACATCATGCTTGGGAGGATGGAGGGACAGCAGAGGAGAGGAAGACCCTTGATGAGATAGATCAATTAAGTGATTAGGGTAAAGGGGAGTGGGTTTGTCAGAGACAGTGAGGTTAGCATAGGATAGAGCAGGGTTTAGGGCTCTTTTACATAAGGGTCGCTATGAGTCACAAGAGACGGGACGGTACATAACAACAACAAGAAGTGCCAAGGAATTGGGATTTTAGGATTAGAATTAGGATTAGGATTAGAATCGGGATGTTAGGTTTCACTGAGTGAAGCTTTGCTCTTTGTTAGGTGCCTTTGAGATTGAAACCTTTTTCTATTTTGTGCCATACTCACAAGCTCCACCAGGTTCAGGTCCATTATTAGTCACTGTTTCAATACACAGTGGATTGTGGTCTTTAGAGAGGTTTAACTGGATTTTGGAACTGTGCTGTATTTTGAAATAAAAGACATCTCAATGACTAATAATGATCAGATGGATCATTAAAATGATCCAAAACATGTACTGTATGTAATCTGAAAAATGTTAAGAGTCATCTCAGAAACAGCTTTCTAAAATGTTCAGGAAAGTGGAATAGTATTGCAATATATAGATTATGTTTTCCACTCATCCATAAAGAATTCTATGGAGAAGTTATGTAAAATCAACATTTAGCAAGCGATGTGGCCCATTAATCATAATAGGTTCCAAATGGTTTTCGTGGCAAAGCATTTGAGATGTTTAATCAGGTGACTTATTGGAGCAGAAATTAGTAAATTTCTGGCTGCTTGTAGAGTGTTATGGTCTGTGATAGTTAAGTTAGTGGTTGTGGTACTATAAATCTAAGTAAATTGAACTTAACCATCACCTGCAACTTGCTTCTAAAAGTTCTTGCCAAAATCATACTGTGGAAAATTATGACCTAAATTCTCCATTATGAACATTTCTGAGAGGCAAGCTTAAAGAGTATTTAGAAGTTTGTAGTAAGTTTAAAATTTCAATACAGCCCTATGACTCGTTTTTATCTTGGCCATACTAAACATCAATAAGGTTAGTTGCACACTTAAGCAATAGATGACCACTCATTATATTAGCCATGTATATTAGTATACAATAAAGGTACCCACCTCACATACTTTGGACATGTTGCCTGGAAAGGGTCATGTTGCCTTAGAGGAGAACGCCATGCTTGGAAGGTGCAAGAGAGAAAGACTCTAGATGAGGTGGACTGACAGTGATTGGTGTAATAAGAGTGAGTGTGTTGGAGACAATGAAATTGGCTCAAGAGGGAGCATGGTTCTGAGCTATTATACATAGGCTGGGGTTTTTTCCCCTCTTTTTTTTGCTCTCCCTTCTCTTTTTCCTCCTTTCCTCTTTGGACCTTTATACATCTCTTACCCAGTAATGTACCTCTTTTCATAATGGTGGATTTATGCAGTATTTGTCCTTATATGACTAAGTTCTTTCACTCAACATAATGTTGTCTGTTTTTTTGTTTTTTGTTTTTTTGTGTGTGTAACATCAAGTCAGAACCAATCCATAGCTGACCTTCTGGCAGGTTTTCAGAGGCAGTTAATCACACGAACAGAGACTGCCCATCCTTCTCCCATGGAGCAGCTGGAGACCTCAAACTGAGTCCCTTCAGGATTGCAGCTAAGCTATTTGCCACTAGTCCACAAGAGCTCCCTAATGCTCTTTAGTTGTTATTGTTATGGGCCAATGAGTTGCTTGCGACTCATAGCGACCCTGTGTACAAGAGCCCTAAACCCTGCTCTATACTGGGCCAAATTTACTGTCTCTGACACACCTACTCCCATTACCCCAGTCACTGAATTGATCGAGGACCTTCTTCTCTTGCACTGTCCCTCCACTCTCCCAAACATGATGACCCTCTCCAAGGACCAGTCACTCTTTGCAACGTGCCCAAACTATGTCAGACGAAGCTTCAAAATCCTTGCCTCCAAGGAGCAACCTGGTTTCACCCTCTCAAGGACAAACCTGTTAGTTCTCCTAGCAGTCCTTGGTATATTCAACACTGTTCTCCAGCACCACAGCTTGAAGTCATCAATTATTTTTCTATCATGTCTAGTCTATCATCCCAGCTCTCTGTTGCATAGCATACAATTGCAAAAACTGTGGCCTGGATCAAGCACACCTCAGTCTCCAGCCTGATGTCGTTGCTCTTCACTACTCTGGTAAGGTCCTTGATAGCTGATTTTCCCAGTGCTATTCATCTCTTGATTTTCCAGGTGCTAGTACCAAGAGTGCTGATTGTGGAGCCAAGAAGACTAAAACTATTAACAATTTAGATCTCTTCACCATCCATAATGATGCTGTTAATTGGCCCAAAGATAAGAATATTTGTTTTCTTAATGTTGAGCTTCAGTCCATATATCAAGCTGCAGTCCTTGACATGCAGCAAGTGCTTCAGGTCCTCAATTTCAGCAAGCAGAGTTGTGTCATCTGCATAATGCAGGGTGTTGATTAATCTTCCTCCAATCCTGATGTGAAAATCCTTCTCATACAGCCCAGCGTCCCAGATGATCTGTCCTGTATACAGATTTAAAGGGTATGGAAACAGAACACATCCCTGACAGCTATCATTCCCAATTTTGAACCATGCAGTGTCTCCTTCCTCTGTTCTGACAACTGCCTCTTGGTTCAAGTACAGGTTTCACATGAGCACAATCAAATGTTCTGGGATTCCCATCCTTTCCAGAGTCAGCCACAGTTTGTTGTGATCCACACAGTCAAAAAAAACCATTGCAGAGTCAGTGAAACACACACATTCCTCTGTTACTCTCTGCTTTCAGCCAAGATCCATCTAACATTAGATATATTATCCCTAGTACCATGGCCTCTTCTAAACCCAGACAGACTGCACATCTGGCAGTTCTCTTGTTGACATGTTGCTCCAGTAATTTTTGGATAATTTTCAGCAGAATCTTGCTTACATGTGATATTAATGATATTTTTCGATAATTTCTGCATTCTAGTGGGTCACTTTTCTTTGGAACGGGAACAAATATTGATGTGTTCCAGTCAGTTGGCCAGGTGGCTGTCCTCTAAATTTCTTGGTACAACTTAGTGAGTACATCCAGGGAAGTGTCTGTTGAAATATGTCAATTGGTGTGCCATCAACTCCTGAAGCCTTGTTTTTTGCCAATTCTTTCAGAGCAGCTTGAATTTCTTCATCACCACAGGCTCTTGTTCATACATTGTTTCATGCAATTCTTCTGTGTCAGCTAACTCCTGGTACAGTAACTCTGTATACTCCTTCCATCTTCTTTTGATGCTTCTTGAATCATTTAACATTCTGCCCAAAGCATCATTGAGTATTGCCACTCATGGCTTGAATTTGTTTTTCAATTCCTTCAGCTTAAGAAATACAGACCGGGTTTGGCCTTTCTGATTTTCTGACTCCAAGTCTTTTGCACATTTCATTATAATACCATTATGATATCTTCCTGAGTTGCCTTTTGAAACTGTCTGTTCAGTTCTTTAATTTCTTTATTTCTTCCTTTAGCTTTGGCTTCTCGGCACTCTAGTGGAATACTTAAAGTCTCATCTGGCATCCATCTTAGCCTTTTCTTTCTCTTCTGCCTTTGTAATGACCTTTTGCATTCTTCCTGGATGATATTCTTGATATCCTCTAATAGCTTATTTGGTCTTCGCTCATTGGTGTTCAAGGCCTCAAACCTGTTCCTGAGATGGTTTTGAAATTCAAGTGGGATAGACTTATGGTCAAATTTTGGTTCTTGTGGATTTGATTTCATTTTCTTCAACTTCAGCTTGAACTTGCATATGAGTAGATGGTGGTCTGTTCTACAATCAGCACCTGATCTGGTTTTCACAGCTGTTATTGGGCTTCTCCAGTAATTCTTTCCACAGATATAATCAATCTGATTCCTATGCATACCATCAGGTGAAATCCATGTGTATAGCCTAAGTTTGTACACTAGACTTTTGCATATTGTATAGTATTTTACCAAATCATTGTTCCTTAGTGCTGCATAATATTACACCATGTGAATACACTATAATTTTTAAATCCATTGGTTTGCTGGTAGTCATTTCTATTGTTTCCATTTTCTTGCTATAAGGATGCTATGAATATAGTGTACTTATCTCTATTCATGTCTGAGTTCTGATTTCCTTGGGATATATTCTGAGCAGTTCAGTAGTTGGGTCGCATGAAATTTCTACAGTCAGTTTTTTGATGAGACACCAAACTGCCTTCAATAGATGTTTTACGATTTTACAATTCCAACAGCACTACTTAAGAGTTCCAATCTCTACATCCTATCCAACATATATTATTTACCAGGTTGTAAACATTTGCTATTGCTGCTAGAGTGAGATGGGAACTCATTTTATTTTTATTTACATCTCTCTGATTGCTAGTGATTTTAAACATTTCTTCATATGTTTGTTAGCCATCTAAATGCCTGCCTTTGTGAAAAATCTTTTCACGTCTTCTGTGATTGGGCTATCAACCTTTTTTTTCGGAGGCCCTGTAATATACTATAAACTTTAGTCATGAGACTCTTGTCTGAAATGTTGTTGTCAAATATTTTTCCCTTCTGTGGACTCTCTTTTCACTCTATTAGAAAAGAATTTTAATGCACACATGGATTTGATATTAGGAAGGTCCCATTCATCAGGTTTTTTTCCTCTCCTGGTTACACATTATTGACAATGTTTGCAATCCTAATTTTGCCATAGGCTAGGCTTCTACATTTTCTCTCATTTTGTCTGTTATGATCTTTATAGTCTTGTGTTTTGCCCCTAGGTTTATGATGCACTTTGAGTTGATATGATGTGAAATCTGGATCCTGTCTGTTTTCTGGAGATAGATGTCCAGTTTTGTAAACACCATTTGTTTAAGAGACTGTCATTACCCCATCCAATGGGTTTAGTTTTCATGTTAAAGGTCAATTACCCATAGATAGATGAGTTTCTTTCTGGGTTATTTGTTCTATTACATTAATCAATGTGTTTGTCTTTGTACCAACACTATGCTGTTTTGATTATTATGGCTGTGAATTGTGTTTTGAGATCAGAGAGTGAGATGTCTCCTACTTCATTCTTGGTTTTGGAAGGGCTTTGCTTATTTTGGGTCTCTTTTCTATCCAAATATAATTGTAAATTTCCATTTCTATCTCCTTGAAGAATTAACTTGGTATCTTTATTGGGATTTTATTGAACTTGTAGATTACTTTTGGTGGTTGTTTGTGGTGGTAATGGTGCCATCAAGTCAGGTATGTATGACTAGTTTTGATCCACTGACCCTATGAACAAGTCTTGAATCTTGTGCTATCCTGTGCCATCTTCACCATTTCTGATACACTTGTGCCTATTCCTGCAGTCACCATTATCAATCCATCTTGTTTGAGGTCTTCCTCAATTTCCCTGAATCTCCACTTTTCTAAGCATGATATCCCTTTCCAAGGAATAGTGTTTCCTAGCAGTATGTCCAAAGTATGAGAGATGAAGCTTTGTCATCCTTGCTTCCAAGGAGCACTCTAGCCACACCTTTTCTAAGACATACTTGTTCATCTTTTTGGCAATCCATGAAAAGTTCAGTACTCTTCTCTAACTCTACAGCCCAAACGCATCAATTCTATCATTCTTATTCATTGTGCAACTCTCAGATAACACAGCAAGTGATTGAAAAGATTACGAATTAAAATTTTCACAATATTTAGTCTTCCTATCCATAAACGGTATATTTTTCCCCCATTAAGTTAGGTCTCATATTGTTTAAGTTATTTTGTAGTTTTCCTTATAAGGTCTTTTGTGTCTCTAGTTAGGTTTATTCTGAAGTATTTAATCTTGGTTTTGGATTTTGTAAATGGTATTGCTTTTCTAGTTTCCTTTTCTGCACTTTGTTGTCTTATAGAAATCCAACAGATTATTATATGCTGATCTTGTAACCTACCACTCTACTACATTGTTCTTCTAGGTCTGATTTTTTTGTTTTGTTTTGTTTGTTTTGTTTTGTTTTTAATCAAGTATTTAGGGTTTTCTGTGTTCGGGGACAACAAATCTTTTTTACAGAAGTTTGTCTTAAAAAAATAAAACCAAACAAGCACAAAACAACCCAATAAAGGTACTTAATGCCAGTCTAGAGTCTAAGGTGCATCTGATATGCATTAGAGAGCTGGACAATTAATAAGGATAAGAGAACAAGAATTAATGCCTTTGAGTTGTGGTGCTGGAGAAGAGTATTGAACATACCATGGACCACCAGAACAAATAAGTCTGTTTTGGAGAGAGTGAAACAAAGTTTCTCCTTGGAGGCAAGGAGTTTGAAGCTCCATCTCACATAATTTGGGCACATGGCCAGGAGGGACTAGTCCTTGGAGAAGGATATCATGCTTGAAAGAGTGGATGGACAGTGCAGGAGAGGAAGATCCCAGATGTGATGGACTGACCCAGTAACTGGAGCAGTGAAGCTATGAATGTCAACAACAGTGAACTAGCTCAAATTAGAGTAGGATTCGGAGCTATTGTACTCAGGGTTACTATGAGTCACGGGTGACTAGAAGGCACATAATAACAATAACTTTTAATAGATACAACTTATCTCACTTAATTTCTGCATGGTTATTATTATAATTTAGTCTTGCCCTTTCAAGGTAACCAGGAAACCATAAGAAAAAAGACAAAGAAGTATCTATGTCTATTAAAGTGAGCGCTTGTGGCCTACTGCATACAAAGTTATGCTGCCAACCCAAAGGCGGGTGATTTTAATCCATCAGTTTTCCCGAAGAAGAAAGATGAAAACTCTCCTTTCATGAAATTTATAACCTTTGAAAGTGTGCTCAAGAGTTAGCTATGAGCTGGTTTTAACTCAACAGCAATGACAATATCTATTCAAGTATATGTGTGTGTATGTGTATATATGTTATCAAACACAATACATAATTGCAAATTATAAATTCCTTTCTTCAAAAGAGCCATGTAGTGTTTCAGACTTAGCAACACAATTTCATTTAAGACCTGCTGAAAGCTTGTAAGTGCTTAAAATAAACAGAACATCATGACTAATATTTAGATTACCCCCTTGGCATAACCAATGGTAGGAAGTGTTATATATTCCTAATATTAAAGTTTAAATAGAGTCAAATAGAATTTTCAGTTTATCTTGTTAAGTACGTATTTGTTTTCTAATTTAAAAAATGCTCAATACATTGTGATATTTCATGTAAATACTAGCCCAATAAAATCACAACTCTCTAACAAAAAAAAGTTTTTCTACAAAGTGATGAGAAGCCTCATTAGTTTTTCTTTGATAATTAGCTACAACAGCATCAAAAATTATTAGCTATAATTAAACAAAATATCTCTAGAAAGAGAACTAGCATGAATATTTCTTGTAAGTA
Organism: Elephantulus edwardii; assembly: GCF_000299155.1. NCBI lineage: Eukaryota > Metazoa > Chordata > Mammalia > Macroscelidea > Macroscelididae > Elephantulus > Elephantulus edwardii. Next base: position 2,423,965 of record NW_006399851.1, read on the forward strand.
AATTAAATTGAAAAAGCCTTGATTAAGCAATCTACACCTAATTTCACATAAAAATGCTGACTTTTCCCTGAAGAACAACTATGGAGTCTACTAAAATGGAGATGCTTCATGTGAATATCAATTAATAAAAAACATCTATTTAGGGTATGTCACTAATTCAAATAAAAGACATATAAAATCTCACATATTTAAGAGTTAGACAATTTAATATCTTCTTCATACAACCAAATGCAACCAAATTAATAAACCTGCATTTAGCAAGCTCATAAAATAAAATATTACTTATTTTGGAGAACCTCCTTTTTCCTAATAAAGTCTTGTGACATACTCCACCCTCGGTTGTACTGCTAACCTAAAGGCTATGCATCTTCTGGGCTTCAAATTCATCAGTGCCTCCATGAAACAAAGATGGACCTCCCCCTCCCATTGAGATTCGAAGCTTATGAATCACCATGGAAGGTCACTATGAGCTAAGGCAGACTAGATGGCAGTGGATTTGAGTTTTGATTATTATAACCTTTGAAGTATTTCTTTTCAAATACCAGAAAATAATAGGAAGTTACAAGACTCAAAATAATTTCTAATGAAGCTTTCTTTGGCTAATTACTTTGACTACAGTGAAAGAAGGCAACGGGGTGGGGGAAAGAGGAAAGAAATGTAGAGCTTCTCAGTGTTCACATCAACAAATGAGAGCCGTGTTTCCTATTAAATTGTCTTCAAACCACACTTTGGTTTATGTATTCCAGCAATACTATCTTTTGAGTGATGAGCCTTCAATGTTAATATATATTTCATACATAATTTCAATTACATATTCACAAGATATAATGAATAGTGAGGAAATAACCTGCTGATAAAGAGTGAAAACAATTTGCAGAATCTAGACATACTAGGCATTGGTGAGATGAGATGGACTGGCATGGGACATTTTGAGTCAGATGACCATATGATATATTACTCTGGAGATGAAAA
>NW_006399851.1:2427507-2441229 GCF_000299155.1 Elephantulus edwardii
AACAACAACAACAACAACAACAGGTATTTGTTATACCTATGTTAGATTCATCAACAAGCTGTGTTTTGTAGATGAAGTACAAAATATTGTTGATCCTTCTGCCTTTGGGATTTTAAGCAGTAGGTATCAGAAAATTACCACAGGAATATATCATTAATATCACATGCAAGCAAAATATGGCTGAAGATCATCCCAAAGTGGCTGGAACAGTACATAAATAGGGAATGGCCAGAAGCAAGCAGGATTTTGTGGACAAGCGTGCCTAGACATTGCTTTTTGATCCTTTGATGTTGGCTCTTCCTATTATTTTTGTGTGTGTGTTTTGTTGTTGTTGTTGTTGTCAACACAGACAATCAGTTGCTTCACATCTTCCTATCATTGTGAAGCAGAATTCACTAAGCACTGGATTGTAGACTTACTAATAGGGAATGCGAGCTGGGATTAGGCCTTTGTGAGATAGGTTAATTTTACGCTACTGATGATGTCATGACGGCCTGGGCGTGACCCACTCCAGGGACAGTGCCGGGTGGCGAGTTTGACTGGGACTGTACACCTGTTCAACAGTAACGCAGGAGTCCTAAGGCGAGCTCAGGGAAAACGGAAACCTCCCGCGGAGAAGAAAGGCAGACGCTCGCTTGCTCTTGAGTTTCAGGACGAATACAGACTGTAAAAGCAGGGCCTTACAATCCTTCTGACAAAATATTATATTTCTAACATACTTTGACCTATCAAGTAAATGAAAACCATTTAAAAGTGTGGTTTTTAAATGTTGTCGAGTCCCATGTGATCCACAGTGACTGTACGAACAACAGATCGGAACCCTGTTCTATCCTATGCGGTTCTTACATCTCCTAACACACTATTGACACCCATTGTGGCAGTCACTGTGTCAATCCACCTGGTTGAGGGTCTTCTTATCCTTGACTGACCCTCTGCCTTTGCAAGCACCTTTTCCTTTGTGAAGGAATAGGCTCTCCTAGCAACATGTCCAAAGTTGTGAGGTGAAGCTTTATCATCTTTGCCTCCAAAGAGCATTCTGGCTGAACTTTGTCAATTGCATATTTGTTTGTTCTTTTGGCAGTCCATAGGATGTTCAGTACTCTTCTCTGACATCACTGTTCAAAGGCATCAATTCTTCTTTTGTCTTGGTTATTCACTCTCAGATGCATAGCAAGTGATTGGAAAGACCATGGCCTGAATCAGATGCATCTTAGTCCATAAACTGAAATCATTACTCCTCAATAACTTAAGAGGTCCCTAACTGCAGATATTTCCAATACAATGTCTGTGTGTGAGTGGTTTATTATTATACTAGTTTATTTACAATTCTTAGATTCTTAAAATTCCGCTCACCCCTCACCCATAAAATTGTACAACCTCACAATTAATCACCACCACCCCACCACTGCACATCCTCATCCCTCTGCTTCCACCTTCCTCCCCTTCGGATCCTCATTCTCATTCTAAAATAAAGGTTGTATACTATATTTGCTCTTGGGGCCTGAATAGTTAGTTCACTCAGCATAATGCTCTCCAGTCACTCCCAAGCTACGTAATAATTTACAAAATCATTTCTCCTGTGTGCTGTGTTGTATTCCATTGTATAAATGTACCATAAATTCCTAATCCATTTTAGTGTGGTTAGACATCTGGGCTGTGTTCTTGCGTGATCTGAAGAGGATAAAATTAATGAATGGAACACTCTAAAGATTAAATCCCTGTGCACATCAAAACCTTTTTTTCCTAACAGGGTGAAGAGAGAACCTAGTGACTGGGAACTAACATTTACTAATATTATCTCAGACAAGAGTTATAACAAAATTTTACAGAATACTCTTGGGCCTCCACAAGAAAAAGACTGATAACCCAATAAAAAGTTGTCAAAAGACATGGAAAGAAAAAAAAAAAGACATGGAAAGAATTTTCACAGAGGAAAATATTTGTATAGCTAACAGACACATAAGAAATCTTCCAAATCACTGGCAATAAGAGAGATGCAAATCAAAACCACATTCAGAACCATCTCACTCTAGTAACAGTGGCAAAGTCAAATAAGACAGCAAGTAATAAGTGTTGAAGAGGATGAGACAAGATAGGAACTTTATACATTGTTGGTGGGATTACAAAATGGTCCAACCATTCTGGCAGGCAGTTTGGCACTTCTTAAAAAAACTGAACATAGAAATTTCACATGACCCAGTTATTCCACTACTTGCAATATACCCTGAGAAAAAAGAGAACTGAGGCACAAACAAATGTTCATAGCAGCTTTATTCACCATCTCAAGAACATGGAAACAGCCCTGATTTGTCTTTTGCTTTTCTGACTATTGATACCAAGAATATTGATTTTCGATCCAAGGAAGATGGATTTGTTGGCAGTTTCAATCTTTTCTCCATCTAACATGATGTTGCCTAATGTCCAGTGGAAAGAATTTTTGTTTTCTTAATATTGAGATGCAATACATGTTAAAGGCTGTATTCTCTTTTCTTCTCCAACAAATGCTTCAAGTCCTCACTTCCAGCAAGCAGAGTTGTCTCATCTGCATACTGCAGTTTATTAATAAATCTTTTTCCAAACTTGATGCCACATTCTTTTTTACAGAGTCCAGCTTCTTAAAAAATTTGTTCAACACAGTGATTGAACTGGTATGGAGAGAAAATACAACCCTGATACACTCACTTTTTAATTTTTAAAACATGTGGTGTTTCATTGCTCTGTTCACACACAGCCTCTTGGTCTAGGTCTAGGTTTTGCTTGAACACAAGTTCTAGGATTCTCATTCTTCTTAATGTTAGTCACAGCTTGTTATGATTCACACAGTAAAATTATAATACTTTGCTTTGTCTTCTCAAACTGCTCTTTAAAATCTTCTGTGCAGCTCTTTTATTTCAGATGTTTTCCCTTTTTTTGGCTTTTTGACACTCTAGTGCAATTTTCAGAATCTGTTATGACTTCCATTTCTGTATTTTTCTTTCTCATCTGTCTTTATAATGATATTTTACTTTCTTCATGGATGATTTTTTATATCATCCCTTAACTCATCTGATCTTCGATCATTGCTGTTCAATGTTTCAAACTTATTCTTAAAATTACTTTAAAATTCAGACAGAATAAATTAAAGATTACATTTTGTTCTCATGGACTTGTTTTAATTTTCTTCAGACTCATTTTTAACTTGCACAGAAATAATTGATGGTCTGACTCAGTCCACCACTGGCATAGTTTTGACTGTTGATATTGAGCTTCTCCAATGATTCCTTCCACAGGTGTATAGTCAATATGATTCCTATGCAGCCCATCATATGAGGTCAATATCTAAAACGACCATATCTGTCATTTAGAAGTTATTTTCCATGTATAAATAATTAAAAGTACAACATTTGATCAATCTATTTCTTGCTTCATTTCTGTCTCCAAGTCCATACTGTCCAACTACTATTCCTTTTTCTTTGTTTCTATTTTTCGCACTTGAGTCAACCATTATCATTAAGGCAACTCAAAGGCATCGAGTCTTCTTCTTTTATCTTTAGTCATTATCCAGCTCTCTGACACTTAGCAAGTAATTGCAAAGACCATGACCTTCATGAGGTGTACCTTAGTCTCCAAACTGACATCATTGCTTTTCATCATTTTCGAGAAGTCTTTGACAACAGCCATCCCCAGAAAAATTTGTCTTTTGCGTTCTTGACAGCTAGGTGTTGTTGTTTATTATATGCCGTCTAGTAGCTTGTGAGTCCTAGTGAACCTATGTACAAGAGCCCTAAATCCTGCTCTATCCTGTGCCGACCTCACTGTCTCTGACACTCCTACTTTTGCCGCCCCAATCACGAATCAGCCCATCTCATCGAGGGTCTTCCTCTCCTGCACTGTCCCTCCACCCTCCCAAGCATGATGTCCCCCTCTAAGGACTGCTCTCTCCTTGCAACACGTCCAGAGTTTGTCAAATGAAGCTTCAGAATCCTTCCCTCCAAGGAGCAGCGTGGTTTCACTTTCTCCAGTACGAACCTGTTTGCTCTCTTAGCAGTCCATTGTAAATTCAATACTCTTTTCCAATGCCACAGCTCAAAGGCATAAATTTTCCTTCTATCTTCCCTAGTCTTTATCCAGTTCTCTGAGGCATAGCAAGTTATGAGGAACACTTTATTGTCCAGACTGACATCATTGCTCTTCAGTACTTTGGAGAGGTCTCTGACAGCAGACTTTCCCAACACAACACGTCTTCTAATTTCCTGACTGCTGGTGCCAAGAGTGTTGATTGTGAAGCCAAGCAAACTAAAGCTGTTTACAAGCTCAATTCCTTCACTATCCATTATGATGCTGCCAATTAGCCCAGTGGTGAGAATATTTTCTTGATACTGAGCTTCAATCCATATTGAAGGCAGAAATCCTTGACCTTCTGTAGTTTCAGCAAGGAGGGTTGTGTCATCTGCATAATGTAGATTGCTATGAGTCTTCCTCCAGTCCTGATTCCATATTTCGGCTTCACCAAACAACTGTCCAAAATGAGAAACCTTTATGGTAATTGATATCCCCATGGCACATGGTTCAGCATCATAGCAAAGCCAGGTTACCTCATACAGCACATTGACAAAGAGTGATGTGCAAAATGGAAGAATGTTCCTCCAAATATAACCGCACTAACTTCATTTAGCAGTGGTTAAGTGTTGTCAAGTCGAATATGACTCAGAGTAAGACAAAAGACCCGAACTTTGTTTTATAATTAACATCATTTCTGTATACTTATAACACAGTTTTTAGAGTTTCCAGAGGCATCTAGATTAGTAAGTGGTTGCTACTCCTGCTTCCCATACAAGAGAAGGTTGTTGTTATTGTTATTAAGTACCATCGAGTCACAGGCGACTCATAGCGACCTTATGAAGGAGACACTTGGGTGCCTTTCATCCTCTCTCCAGGTTCATAGGGTTTCCAGAGGCAAGCTGTTATGGAAGTGGATGCCACTCCTCTTTCCAAGCTTATTTTCATCGGGGAGCTCCACTCCACTCTCTGTGCTGCCCTCGGGCCAGTCTTTCATTGCTTTTGTTCAGACATTCCTCTAGTTCGTATAGGCCTGGTGTACAAGTTGCCGTACAGCAGTCACTTGTGGTTGCTGTGAGGCTAAACACTGTGACCCTGATGTGTCAAACGCGTTAATGGTTGGTTCCAAGAGAAGGTGGTTGACTTAAAAATATAGAAATTTACTCTCTTACATCTCAGGAGGTCAGCAGTTGAATCCACACTGTAGTTTGAGTAGGCAGTCTTTCATTGTGTTTCTCAGCTCCTAGTAGTTGCAGCAATTTATGGAGATCCTAAGTTTGTAGATACATCTCTTGTATGCACCTGCCTTCATAAGCTGTCTTCCCCTGTGTATTTCTCTGTATGTACTCAACCATTTTTATAAGTCTATCTCACTTGACTCTAGTATGACCTAATTAACATAACAAAGGAAAAATCCTATTCCGGACAGAATAACATTCACAGGTACGGAAGACAATAATCCTATATATTAAGTTGTTGTAATGTGCTATTGAGTTAAAACTGCCTAATAGTTAATCTTCTAGTGGTTTTTCAGAAGCTGTAAATCACATAGGAAAAGCCTGTCCATCTTTCTCCCACAGGGCATCTTGCGGATTCAAACTTTGTGCGTTTGAGGTTATGGTGCAGCTCCTTACCATAACCTACTAGAGCTCCCTCAGTATGGGCTACATATTATGCTGTTGTGGTTGTTATGTGCCAAGGAGGTGACCATAGCTCATAGCAACCTTATAAACAATTTCTCTGGACCATACCTTCTCCTGAGCCAATCTCACTGTCTCTGACACACCTGCCCTTATTACCCTACTCACTGTGTTAATCCATTTGTTCTGAAGTCTTCCTCTTTTGTGATGTCCACCCTTAAGCATGATGTCATCCTCCTGTAAAGGCTGGTCCCTCCTGGAAACAAGTCTAAATAAAGTATATCAGACAGAGCTTCAAAAATCCTTGCCTCCAGGGAGCAATGTGGTTTCACCCTCTATAGAACAGACTTTATGTTTTCTTGACAGTCCATTGTATGTTCTCTTTTTCAGAACCACAACTCAAAGTCTGATTCTTTTTTTTTTAAATTTTTTTATTATTTTTTGTCTGAGTGTACCGTCAAATCAGATCTGACTGGTACAGGAGGAGATTGTCCCTCCTTCCCCGGCAGAACATCTGGTGGATTTGAACCGTGCGCCTCTGGGATTGTAGTTGCAACTCCTTGCCACTAGGCCACCAAAGTCTGATTCTTAATCTATCATGTTTTTTCATTGTTCATCTCTCTGATGCGTAGCAAGTAATTGGAATCCTCATGTTCTGGATTAGGTGCACCTTAGTCTCTAGACTGAAATCATTGTTCTTTTTCTTTATTTTTTTTTATTTTTGTTTTTGTTTTTGTTTTTGAAATCATTGTTCTTTAGCACTCTGAAGAGGTCCCTGATACCCAACTTTCCCAAACCAACTCATCTTTTGATTTCCTAATTATTGGTGCCAAGAGTATTGATTGTGAATCCAAACAGGATGAACTTTTTAATAATTTCAATCTTTTCTCCATCTATCATAATGCTACCAATGGGCCTCATGGTGAGAATCTTTGTTTTCTTGATGTCAAGCTTCAATCCATATTGAAGACTTCTGTAGCAAAAACTTCGTTTAGGTCCTTCTCAGTTTCAGCAAGCAAGTTTACATTGTTTGTATAACACAGGTTGTTGATGAGTCTTCCTCCAATGTTAATGCCATATTCCTTCTCATAAATCCCAGTCTCCTGAATGATCTGTTCCACATAGATTGAAAAGATATAAAGATAGGACATATCCCTGACACACTTTTCCTGATTTTGAACCATGCTTTTTTTTCTTGCTCTCATTGGAGGACTGTTTCCTTGTCTAAGTACAGGTTATCACATGAGCAAAGTACAATTCATTACTTAAGAGGTGATAACTGAAATCATTTGAAAGAATAAGATCTTTTAGGGAATTCATGAAGAGAATGATAAAAGTCCACAAAGGCATTGGATTTATGTGTGAGGGAAAAGGGAGAGAGAAAGAGGGAGGAGGGGGGAAACAAAAACAAACAAAAAAAAGCGGCAAACTGTAAATCCTTGAAATTGAAGTAATTTAGAAGACATGTGTTCATAAGCAGTAAGTAGTCATCCATTTAGAATACTTAAGAAGAGATTAAGTAACTTGTAGACTAAAATATTCCCATTTAATTTAATGACAAGAAAATGATTGGGGAATTCAGTAAGCTATTATAATATGGGCTGCTATAAGATGGTGAACTAGACAGAAGGCAGTTCAGAACCTCTGTACCAAAGACACTAGAAAACAAGATGACAAGACAGGCACAATAAATCTTCAACCTACAGTTAAAAAAAAGATGAAGAAGTACTTTTAACGCAGACTGAGGAAAAAACTAATTTGAAACATCAAATGAAGACAGCAATTGAGCATGAAAACATAAACAGCACAGCCATCTTACACAGCTATCCACATGGTGGAACCGGGGAACTTAAAGTGGAAATAATGATAGCAGAGGTATCCAATGCAGCTGCAAATCTTGCAAAACAGATTTAAAACATTGAACAAGGAAAGAAACAGAATATAGAATATTAAACAATACAACACAGCCTGCCATCTTCAACAGCTTTTCACATGGCTTAAAAACCCAGGAGGGGGGTGGTAGCAATACCAGTAGTATTAATATATTAGAAAATGTCCAAACCACCCCTTTTCCACTTGGCCCCAGTTCTAATCACTATTCACCAACTGATAGTCAGTGCCCCCCTGCACCCTTGATGCCAAAGCCCACTTCACCTCAAGCCACATACCAAGACACTGCCTTCATTCTGGAGCTTAAAGCTCTTACAGCTTTCCTTCCTGAGCCTGTGGTCTGTGTCACACCTGACCTTCAGACAGCCCCCCTCAACACTCACTGGACACACCCTAGATCGGAAGAGGTGTTCCTCGTGACCTGGCTCACATCTTGGGGCTTTTCTCCCCACTCAGGCAAGCAGAAACTTTGACCTGACTGGGCACGCCAAATTCTGTTTCTGCTGGACTAGCAGAAACACTTTCCTAGGAAGGAAGTTTGTTTTCATTTCCTGTAGCATGTGTATGTGTTTTATGATATGTGTATTTTACTTGTTTTATAGTTTTTTCTTTTGAGTGTAGCTTTTGTCTATTTTATATATTGAGGGATGCCACTTGTTGCACCATTTGTGTACGTATATGCTTGCTTCTTACTGTTTGCTCTTATGAGCACAGCACTTGTCTGCCAGTTTGCTGGATGAGCGTGATTTGCATGTTGCTGTGATTCTGAAAGCTCTGCCACTGGTATATCAACAACCAGCAGGATCATCCGTTACATGCAGGCTTCAGTGGAGCTTCTTGAAATTAAGAAAGATTTGTCATTCATATCTGAAATCAGCCCCTTTACAGACAGCCAAATGATATTTGAAAAGGTAATAAAACCAATTAGTAAGGCAAATTACAGGCTTTTGAACAAATTATCCAGTTCAGTTCACTAATAGCTAAAATGTCGATCTTCATACATTCCATTTAATTTTTGAAAATTTCCAATTTTTCTAAATTCATAGTTATTGCATTCTGTGTTCTAAATATTAATGGTTGCTTGCAGAGACTAAATATTAATGGTTGCTCGCAGAGGTTTCTCCTCATATTTGAGTGACCTCCTATTTGAGTTCTATAGCTGATATTGTCACTACCTGCCTCTCTATATTGCTCAAAGTCCTGTTGTTTAAGAAGTGGATGGCTAGTCCTGATTTCTAGTCTGTCTTGGTCTAGGAGCTCTGCTGCAACCTGTTCACTATGGGTGACCTCTCTGGGACTTGGTACATTGGTGGCACAGTTTCCAGCATTACAGCAACCCACATATTGCGTCTGCACAGTGCACAGACAAGCAAGTGCATACCAGCAAGAGTATACCAGCAAGAGCAAACAACAAACAAACAAGTATACAAACACTCATCTATAACATAATAAGCAGCATGCAAAGCAAGTTACAATATAATAAACTGACAGACACGTGTTGTACCTCTGACAGCAAACCATAAAGACAATCAGGAATACAAATACCATGACACAGGACATCTTTTTCTGGCTCCAACTGAGGTCCTAGGTGGAAAGTAGGATGGGGACCTGGATATGAATATTTGTCCCAGCCAGTGACACACGTAGGTCTTTGGTGCTGCTGCATGGCATGTGGCCAGAAAGGCACCCGGCCTGAGGTTTCACCCAGACCTGGCTGTGGTAGGGCTGCTATTCCATCTGAATTAAAAATGATCTTAACAGCAGGTTTTGAGGCATTGAACACCAATGATTGAAGACCTTGAAGCGAAATCAAGGATATCAACCATGGAAAGAGCAAAAAAGTCATTACAAAGATAGAAGAGAAAGAAAAAGACAAAATGGATGCCAGAAAAAACTATGAAAATTGTATGAGAGTGTCCAGAAGTTTAAAAAAAGGCAAGAGAGTCTCAAGTAAAAGAGCTGAACAGAAGATTTCAAAGAGCAGCTCAAGAAGATAAATAAAAATTTTATAATGAATAGTCAAAGAGCTTGACGCAGAGAAAAAGCCAAGAGCTCACTCAGCCTTTCCCAAGCTGAAAGAACTGAAAAACAAAATAAAGTCTCAAGTTGCAATCCTAAAAGATGCCATGGACAAAATCTTGAATTATCCACAAGCATTAAAAGAAGATAGATGGAACACACAGTGTCACTGTACCAAAAAGGACTGGTTGGCACTGAAAAAATTCAGGAAGCATTATATAAACAAGAGACAATTGTATCAAAGGTAGAAGATCAAGCTGCACTGCTGAAGACACTGGCAAAAAATAAGGCCCCAGGAATAGATGGGATATTGATTGGTATTTTTTAACTAACCAGTGCAGCCTTGAAAGTGCTAACCAGTCTATGCCAGAAAACTTGGAGGGCAACTTACTGTCAAATTGACTGAAAGAGATTCATATTTGTTCCCACTTCCAATAAAAATGATCTAACAGAAAATGAAAATTACCAAACAATATCAATAGTATCACTGTTAAGAGCAATTTAAGTGTAAGAAAAATATATTCATTTTCATGTAACATATTATGAGATATTTTAAATTGCAATTTGCTATAAAACACATTACTAAATGTTAGCTGTAGAAAAAGATTATAATATATTTGATGCTTAAGTATAGAAATAAGAATATTTGTGAAAAGTTATACAGTTTAACATGCCGAAATAGGTTTCTTTGAGGCCTAGAGCCCCATTGACCACAGGAAGTGCAAACCCTTGATAAGGGAATGTAACTGATAGTAACTTGCCTGTAATGCTACTGTGTGAATCCTAATAAGGAAATGAATGTTACTTGTAAATTTAAGAGTAAGAAATATATTGGGAATCAGCTATATGTTAGAAATAAGAAATATGTTAAGAACTTACTATGTTATAGGTAAGAAATAAGAAATATGTTAGGAATTTTCTGTTAGAGATTATGTTAAGAATATTTGTGAAAACATACTGAACAGTTAATATGCCCACTGACCATAATAGGTGTGGACCCTTGATAGGAGATATGACTGGCTACTGTCATGTTGCCAATGAAACATAACTAGTATTGAACATGATTGGTCAATCCCATATTGGTATTCAACATATCCCAGTATGACCCACTTGTCTCACCATAATGTAAAGCGGGGAAGCCAGAGTAAATAAAACTGACTGTGCCTAGCAACTCTTTTTCTGTACTTCATGATGAGCTGAACACTGAAGATCCAAAGGCTCTTTTTGGAGCCAAAGACCTAAAAGCTCTTTTCAGAGCCAAGAACTCTAGCCTACACTGATGGACATGAGCTACTGAGACAGTGGAGGATTCTGCCCACACTGACAGACCCTGGCTACACAGAACTGCTGAACTAGCAGAGAATCCCCCCAACGTACCCCCGACTGCACCAATGACCATGAGAGGCAAAAGAAGAAGATGAGTTGGGATCCCAGGGTGAGTAAGTGTTCTCCACTGTTAATGAATCAACATGTGATGGATTTATGAATCGCAGTGTAGATGAATTGCAATTAGCTGTTTAATCCCTACTATGAATTAATGAATCAATATGTTGTGATGAATTTATGAATTGCAATGTAGATTAATTAAAATTAACTGTTTAATGCTTAGAATGAATTGATGAATCAATACGTTGTGATGAATTTATGAATTGCAATGTAGTTAAATGGCAATTGTTGCTAGAATTAATTAGTCAATAAATTGTAATTGGTTTTTATAATATGTCTATGAGTAATTAATTAAGGTTCAAGGCTCATGATATATCACAAAAAGCAAAATATACTGCTGAAGATCATCTAATAAAGACTGTAAAAGCATATCAATAGGAAACTGCCAAAAGTTCAAGCTGGATTTAAAAGAGATGGTGGCACCAGGGATACCACTGATGATGCCAGATGGATCCTGGCTAAAAGCAAAGAATATTGAAGAATATCAATCTGTGTTTTGTTACTATGTGAAGTTATTTGTGTGGATCACAACAAACTGTGACTTACCCTGAGAAGAATAGGAATCTCAAAAAACTTAATTCTGCTCATGTGAAATCTAAACCTAGACTAAGAAGCTGTTATTTGTATAGAACAAGAGAACGTTGTGTGGTATAAACTCAGAAAAGGTGTGCATCAAAGATGTATCTTTTCTCAATACCTATTCAAAATGTATGCTCAGAATCTCATAGAGCCAGATGCTATTAAGAAGAATGTGGCATCATGATCAGAGGAAGACTCATCAACACTTTGAGCTATGCAGATAACACAATCTTGCTTGCTGAAAGTGAGGGGGATCTGAATTACTTGTATATTAAAGATTATAATCTTCAGTTGCTATGAATTGTACTCATCTCAATGTCAATTAACAACAACAACAAACAAATGATTCTGGCAAATTTGGACATCTACATGCAAAAAACTGAAACAGAATCCATATATCACTTAATACACCAAAACTAACTTAAGAGTGGACCAGGGACCTAAGGGTAAAATACAAAACTATAAAGTTTTATGAGATGATATGGAAAAAAATTTAGAAGCCCTAGCCTACTGCAAAACTAAGCTTACAAACATAGCCAAAAATGCACAACTGGGAAAGAATAACAATCAATTAGTGGGACCTTCTTAAAATCAAATGCCTGAGTGCATAAAAAATCTGCTCCAATAGAGTGAAAAGAAAGGCGACAGGTTAGGGAAAAACATAAGCCAATCACATTTCACCCAGCAGTCTATAACTAAATTTTACACAATACTACTTGTTTCTACAGCAAAAGACTGATAACCCATTCACAAAATGGTCAAAAGACTCTTCACACAGGAGGGCATTTAGATGGCTAACAAATGCATGGCTAAATGTTCAAAATCACTAGAAATCCGAGAAATAAAAAATAAAAATAGGTTACCGTCTTACCCTAGAAGCAGTAGTAAAGGTTGACAATATAGTAAACAATAGATATTGCAGAGATGTGAAGAGACTGGAACTTTTAGGCACTGCTGATAAAATTGTAAAATGTACAACTGTTATGGAAAGCCATTTGGCATTTACTTAAAAAGCTGAACATAGAAATCTCATTGATTTAGCTATTTCACAGGTAGGATTATATCCCAGGGAATTAGAACTGAGACATAAATAGAGATATTTACATTTCTGTTCATAGCAGTATAATTCACAATAGCAAGAAAATGGAAATCATCCAAATACTCATCAACAAATAAATGAATTGAGAAATGGTGATATATTCACACAACGAAATACTATGCAGCACCAAAAACAATGATTTGGTAAAATACTATATAATATGGAAGAATCTAGAGGGAATTATGCTTAGTGGAATGATTCAGTCACAAAGACACAAATAATGCATAAGATCTCTATTGTGAAAATAGGATAACTGAGCAAGGCATATATAAATGTTAGAAAGGCGAAAAGAAAATGGAAAGGAAGGCAGAAAAAGAGGAAGTGACAGAAATCACTAGATTAGCAGAGGTTGGTGGCAGAGAAAGAGGTGTTGAAATAGGAAAGATTCAATGAGGACTTGAAAAGACAAGGTGATAACACACAAAAATCAACAGGAATTAATTATATAAAATAAAATGTATGTTAATGATTATATAATAAATATAATGTACATAACTGAACTGCAATGCATATGAACAATTGTATGCAAACCAACATAAAAAAAACCAAACAAACAAATCCACAACAAAACAATAATTAGGGAGCTTTGGTGGCCTAGTGCCAAGAAGCTGCACTGCAATCCCTAAGAAACACAATTTGAAGCCACCAGCTGTTCCATGGGAGAAGGATGGGTAATCTCCTCCCATGGGATTAACTGCCTCTGAAAATCCACAGGAGGGTCTGCTATGGATTAGTTCCAACTCGGCTTGATGGCACACAATTATAATGATAATTATGATATTCAATCTACACAAAAGGTATTAAGAGAAAAGAAACCCTCAGGAATTTATAGAATGCCAATTAAATTATTTCAATAGACAGATGCATCCATGGATATGTTGACTAGTCTATGTCGAAATATGTGGAAAACAGCTACCTGACCAAGTAAGTGACAAGGGGAAAAAATACACATTTATTCTCATTTTAAAAAATGTCATTCATTCAAAAGCTTGTAAAATATTTTGTAAAGTA
>NW_006399851.1:2451629-2452648 GCF_000299155.1 Elephantulus edwardii
AAAAACCTCTTAGGTAATTAATTTTATAGTCTGCTTTACCAAATACCAAATTCTTACACTTCTACTCTATCTAGTTTTAAACCTTCCATTCAGGTCAGTGGTTTTACATGCTTATGGTGCATCAGTATTTGGACAATGAGCACAATTTTTAGATATATTTTACATTTTCTTTGCCTGTCTCCTCTTTACATGTTTTTTTTAATTTCATTGATTGTATCTGCTACACCTATTCACTTTTAAAAATTATTAAAAATGGTTTCCTGGAAAAAGAATCATTCCAAGCAGCAACACCCACAAAAAATAGTGTTAGTCATTTGATAAGAAGATCTAGAGACAAAATTATTAAGAGGTGGGTTCGTAGCCTCTAGAGTAGCAGTTCAAACTCACCGGCTGCTCTAGCAATCTGTTCCCCTAAAGATAGTGATGGGGTGGTGTTATGTAGCATAAAGTGGAATCTACTCAGAGATGAGCTTTCAAAGGTTGAAAATCAGGTGGGAGAAGATTGCTAATATTGTTGGGAGCATCCAGTGGATTTGATCTGCTTGAAAAATCTGCTGGGATAATTATAATTTGTGCTATAGTATTACTGTTGTTTTTGTTGTTGTTGTGTACTATAGAGATTGAGCGGTCAACCCATAGCTGACTCTCAGGCAGATTTTCAGAGGCAGTTAATCTCATGGGAGGAGATTTTCCATCATACTCCTGGTGGTCTTGAACTGCATTACTTAGGGAATGCAGCACAGCTACTTGCTTCTAGGCCTCCAGAGCTCCTATAGTGTCACTAGTGGCCAGAATTGACTAGATGACACAAAACAACAATAACGTTTTTGCATCTAATCCTACATATTCTTAATGCAAATGTATGCATTCATTTTAACAATCAGTATAATTTCTGTAAAATAGATTGCAGAATATGTTAATTAATATATTGTATGAAAAATAGTGCTACAAATTCACCACACATGAGATATACAAAACTATCACTCACAGTCCAAATCTGATTTAACATATATTTTTTT
>NW_006399851.1:2452748-2454450 GCF_000299155.1 Elephantulus edwardii
TACTTGTGTGCCTTTCTTCTGCTCTCCAGGTTCATAGGGTTTCCAGAGGCAAGCTATTATGAAGTGGATGCCACTCCTTCCTCCAAGCTTGTTTGAATCGGGGAGTTCCACTCCACTCTCTGTCCGCATTGGGTAACCATCCATTAACACATTTGACACATCAGTGTCACAGTGTTCAGCCTCAGAGCAACCACAAGTTACCGTTCTATGGCAACTTGTACACCAGGGCTATACAACCTAGAGGAATGTCTGAACAAAAACAATGAAAGAATGGCCCTCGGGCCCTACAGTGTCTTAGCAGCCTGGCATGCCCAAATGCTGGGAAACTTCCTGCCCCAGAACCCATTCATCTGGCAAGTCTGCTCTGCCAACCCCCTCGTGAGCCCCAAAAAAGCACCATAAGTTCTCAGAGTCCTCAGACCTACTTCGCCTCCAACATCCAGAGACTGGATTCAGCTGACATTAACTATCCCAAGACCTAGGTGGAGCTTAACCTTTCATTGTCTTAGCAGCCTAGCACGCCCAAATGCTGGGAAACTCCCTGACCAGACCCCCATTCTTCTGACAAGTCTGCTCTTCCAACCCACTTGTGGGCCCCAAAAAACTACCACAATTGCTCGGAGTCCTCAGACCTACCTCAGATAGATAGATATAGATAGATGATAGATATATGATAGATAGATACATAGATAGATAGATAGATAGATAGATAGATAGATAGAGATAGAGAGATACACACACACAGAGTCATGTTTATTGCAGCTTTGTTCACAATACCAAAGAGTTGGAAACAACCCTAGTGCCTGTTAGAGAAGCTCTGGTATCTTCACACAGTGGAATATTATTCTGCACTGAAAAAAATTCATGAAATATTTCACAAAATGGGTGACCCTGGAGGACATTATGCTGAGTGAAATATCTCAGTCACAAACGGCCAAATACTGCATAGTGTCACTGTTATCAAATGGGATTGACATTGGGGTTGAGGGAACCAAAGAAAAGAGAGGATGCATAATGTATACTACATTGAAACAGAGGAGGGATAGACCTATTTAAAAGAAATTTAGGATTAGATATTATTTTCATGACAAGATCATAGGAAAAGAAATGTATATTAAAGTGGACTGTGGACTTGGCAGATGGATTGTGTAACAATGAAAGAATTTTTTTTTCTTCAAAGAGAAAAATGAACTGGGGGGCATGGATGGGCAGGGAGGGAAATGTGCAACAATGAATGAATGGGGAAAAAATAAATTGAAAAAATATGCTGTAAAATATATATATAATTAAAAATCATTAATAATAAAAAAATGACTGGAATATATTGACAGGGAACTTACTGAAATTAAAGCTAGATTCAGAAGAGGCCATGGTATAAAAGATATCATTGTTGATATCAGATGACCAAGGCAGGAAGCAGAAAATACAAAAAAAATTTACTTACTTTTTATTAACTATGCAAAGACATTTCATTGTGTGGATCACAATTTATAAATACTATTGTTCACAGCTTTAGTTTGCTTGGCTCCACAGTAAACACTCTCAGTACCAGTAGCCAGGAAATTAAAAGACGTATTGTGATGGGAAAGTCTGCTGTTAGAGACCTCTCCAAAGTACTGAAGAGAAATTGTCTCTCTCTGGAGACTACGGTGCATCTGATACAGGCCGTGGTCTTTGCAATCAATTGTTATGCATCAGAGAG
>NW_006399851.1:2458922-2461658 GCF_000299155.1 Elephantulus edwardii
TTCCTTCACCCTCTTCCTCCATCCACCAAATTGTGGTTTCATCCCTACACATCCTCACCCCATTGCTCCCACCCTTTCCCCTCTTTGGTCCCATACATGTTTTACTAATTATCTTTCTATTTTTACAATAACAGTCTTATGCAGTATTTGTCCTTATGTAACTGAGTTACTTCATTCAGCATAACACTCTCCAGTCTCTACCAAGTTATATAGTATTTTTCTATATTGTTACTCTTTAGTACTGCTTAGTATCCAATTGTGTGAATGCACCACTATTTCTCAATCCATTCAGTTGCTACTGGACATTTTGTCAGCACCTATTTTAATGAATAAAAGCACAGATTAGTTTATTCCTTAAAATACTGTTTATGGAGGATTTTGTATTGAGAGTGCTGACAAAGACTATGTGGCTCATAAATCTATCTGGCCATTTAGACAAAAAGCTACAGGCCATTTTTTTCTTTGGAGGACTACATGCCTACCATGCAGTAATTTTGAGACTATGAGACTGAATTCTGGATAGTGAAACATACATGGAATTATAGTATTCCTCCTACCAAGACATAATGGCTCACATTCACCAGCTGCTTTGTGGAAGAAAGATGGACTCTTTTTCCTTCTGTGCTAATTACAGCTATTAAAACCACTGGAAGTTCATCTATAAAACTCTTCCAACTGGACCAACTGAATGATTGAGAGTTAAAAATGTATCTGAATTTTTCCAAATTATATGGAATCTCATTAAAAGAATATACTCTGGAGGTGAAATAAGATAACGGTGGAAGTAGCTGAATATTCACTTTATTCCTACTCTACCCTCATTCTCCCAAATAAAGGACAGCAACTACAAAATCAAAAATATTAGAACCCTGGAAATCAAGCAAAAGGATTACGGCAACTATTATTAAAAGAGAAAGATAAATCAAGAAACAATGACATGTATATTGTAGAAAGTTTTGATTATCTGCCGCCTGTGTGACTTTCTTTTCTCATTCCGTTGGCATTTTTAAAATGGCAGTGCTGACCATGTAATGAGAGAGAATTCTGGTTTCTGGATCTATAGAAGGGTAGCAGATAAGAGAATTACTGTGTGTATCTGTTTTAATGTGATGGCTTCCTGAAGCACTGAAGCAAAGTGTTTGGCTCTATCTGTATTAGAGATTGGGCAAAGAAGAGGATCATAAAGAAATTATCTAGGACTGGGACACCTACTGTGGGGTAAAAGTGTGCCTTGAAGTTATACACAGTCTGAAAGAGGAAACAGAGAGATAGTGTCTTTTGGAAATGAAGGTTTCCACAATACTTTGTATACAATGAAATTTTGGAAGCAACATACCCACTTATGGCAAAACACATGAAACCATTCTGTGTCTCAGTTTGGGCTGATCCACAGGATCAGGGAAAGTCTGGTTAAATGCCTAAAGAAGCTCCTAACAAAAAATTCATTTGTAAAGACGGAGAAGATTTTTATAGTTTTATTAATTTCTCTATTATTATTTTTATTGACAATGTTCAATGTTCATACATGTTCAGGAAAGCAATTACATGAAAAAAATTATGGTAATTCACTAAATTAGTAAATGGATACAGCATTGAACAAATGAGAAAAATATATAGAAAACCCTGAAGAAGGAAAGGAATTTGATTTACAGATTTCATCAAGTTATAATAGCTAAATATCTCAGGGTTTTTTTTTTAAACCCTTATGAGGTGAACAAAGAAATAAGAAAAGATAATCCATTCAATAGAATTTAACACTGAGGAATAACAAATAATGGATATACTAGATAAAGATTTAAAATAGTGGAACTAATTATACAGAAGTAGCTAAACAGTAGGTGGGAAAAGAACTAAATCAGGAAAGTTCTGAAGAAGACAAGATGTCAATAAAGAAAAATTTATATAGAAATGAAAGAGAAATACATTAAAAGTGTAATAACTAAAATATGAAAGTTACTGTAACATTCAATAGTAGATTTAAATGTTCATAAGGGAAAAATATTCATTGAAATTAAGGATGGGGTAATTAAAATTATTGAGTTTGAAGAGAAAATTAAGAAAAAAAAGGAAAGAGGGTACACAAGCAGATCCAAATACTTCTAACTAGAGAGGGGGAAACCAATTGCTCCTCGGAGGCAAGGATTGTGAGGCTAACCTCACATACTTTGGTCATGTTGCCAGGAGGTACCAGTTCTTGGAGAAGGATAACATGCTTAGAAGAGAAGAAGGACAGTGTAAGAGAGGAAAAACTCAAATCAGACAGACTGACAGAGTAACTGGGGTAATGACTCAACATACAGCAGGATTCAGAGCTATTGTGCACAGTATCTCTGGGAGCCATAGTGGACTTAATGGCACATAATAATAACAAGGTAAGGATGGTAAAACTTAGAGTCACATCCTTTGGACATATTGTCAAGAAGGGTAAGTCCTTGATAAAAGATATCACACATGGAAAGATGGAGGATACGATAAAAAGAGGAAGTCTTTCAACATAATGGGTTGACAGAATGACTGTAGTAACATTAGACTTGATTAGAGACTGCGAGATGGTGCCAGATAGAGAAAGATTCAGATCTGTTTTCATAGTATCACCATAAATCATAGTTGACTCAATATCACCTAACAACAACAAAAGGAATTTTGAAAACTTTTCAAGCAGAACAACATACATATTATGAGAGATCCACAAGGAAAAAACGAAAAATAGTCAGAAAGACTGTTGTTGTTGTTGTT
>NW_006399851.1:2461758-2464767 GCF_000299155.1 Elephantulus edwardii
GGGTTGCTATGAGTTGCAAGCGACTCAATGGCACATAACAACAAACACCAACAAGAAGAATGGGAATCTTAGATCAATTAACTCAGCCTAACCTATACTTAGACAAAGAAACTGTTAGCAATTAGTGGGGGAAAACCCAACACTGGGTTGTATCCTTTTGTTCATACTTATTCAAACTGCATATTGAACAAATCATTCAAGGAATTGAACTATATGAAGAAGAATGGGACATTAAGATTGGAGGAAAACTCAAACAACCTGCATTATGCAGATAACAAATTCCATTGAAAAAGTGAAAAAATCTTGAAATACTTATTGCTGAAGATTAAAGACTTTAGCCTTCAGTAAAGACTACATAGCAAGAAAGCAAAAATCTGCACTATTGAACTTATAGGCAACATTGTAATAGATGGAGGAAAGAATTATGTTGCCAATTACATATCTTACTTGGATCCACAATCAATACCTATGGTAAAAGCAGCTATGACATCAGAAGATGTATTGACATAATCTGCCGTCAGATTTTCTCAAAGTGATATGTCTTTTTATATCTTTTTATTTCAGCACCTCTCAAAATGCTGAAAACAATGATATAAATTCAAAGAATAAAGTACAACTGATTCAATCAATAATATTTTCAATGAAAAGTTGGTCAATGAATGAGGGTGACCGAAGAAGAATCAATGCCTTTGAACTGTGGTGTTGGATAAGAGTACTGAATAGCCAACCATCTTAACAACCATGTTAAAAGAATAAACAACTTTGTCTCGGAGGAAGTGTATCTTAGGTATTACTGAGAGTCAAGGATGATGAAACTTTGTCTCACATACTTTAAGTTTGTTGTCAAGATTTACCAGTCCTTGGGGAAATAAATAACATCATGACCATAAAGTTAAAGGACCAGAGAATGAAAAGAAGACCTTCAACAATATAGACAAAAACATTGTCTGAAAAAAATGCGCGTAAATGTTGTTCACTGGGTCACTATGAGTCATCAATTCATTGACACAAAACAACAAAAAAATCAATAACAACAATGTTTAACTAGCAGTGTTATTAAATATTAAAGTCATGAAGCGATACTTCAGATCAGTTTGTATTCCAACACTTTTTGACAAATGTAGAAACAAGCTTACACATTCAAGTAAATCTCTCAAATCCATACATCATTGAATACCGAAATTTAGGCTTGTGTCCTGTCCCACAACTTTTTGCTTTATACCATGATCATTGATAACCTCTTAATCCTTATTATAATTTTTTTAAGTTATAGTAGTCCTACTCATTGTTCAAAGCAATATAATAAAGTTGAAACTTTAAAAATAAATCCTTTGCCTAAATATTGATGGAAATTAGTTAATTGAGATATTTTACTGCCAGAACTACAGAAATACTCCATATCAAAATATTCCTCAAAAAAGATAAAGAGATTACTAGTCAAGAACTGTAGTTTGAAGCAAGAAAGAATTATCCATTTTGACATTAAAAAAGTCAACAAATGCCTCAGTTAAAATTACAAGCACATTGTATAGCATCATACCAAAATAAACTGAATACAAAACCTCCCAACACTTTCTTTCAGTGGCATATCAATAAGTACTTGAGAATAGTTACATGCCATTACATTTTTTTACTTTGATATGATTAAAGCAACAACAATTTTTAAAATAAAAAAAATATGTTAACATTGTGCTTTCTTAGGTTAAGACATTGTATTCCAAGTTGAAACATGCGACATTTTTATACTTGAATTATAATTCCCTTAAAATAGAAATTTATAATGAAAATCCTCGAATTATATACCTAATAGATCTATATTTCTTAGGCCATGTATAATGAAAGGTGGGCTCTAAAATGGTGCCAGAAGGCTTTGTTAGAAAGATTAAATAAATAAGGAGTGTTCAGATGAAATAGTTAAAATATAACTTTTTTTTGGTAACAGTATATGTTACAGTTGGCCTCATACAAGGAAAAGCATAAAAAAAAATTTAAAAAAACCCCCAGCCTATTTCAATTGCATATCAGAAAGCAAAATATGAAAATTTCTTTGGGGAAATGATGGATTATTAAGGTATGGACTATAATACCATCGTCAATCTATAAAACTTTTACAACCTAGTCTTATTTGCACAGAGATTACATCCCCAAAGCTCACTGCCAGAGACACATGTTAATAAGCTCACAACTTTTAATTAAGCAATATGTAAAAGTAGATTCCCATTAAGCTGTGATTTGTGGGCTAGTTCATTATAGTAGGCTCCAACCACCAGACACATACTCAATACAAATCAAGCAGTCTGCATATTATCCAGCTTAATGTGAACCTACTAGTGAGGCTTTATTGCTGGTTCAGAAGAGCCATTCATAGAAACTACTTTTTAAAAAAAATAAAAAGTAGGCCAGAGATCAAAACCTAATGATCCCATAGTGCTTACTTAATTAAATGACTTATCTGCATTGTTTATTTGCATAACACAATAATTACTCATACAGTTAATTATCATACATCTGATTATCTGACCTGAGGGGTTAGAGTTTTTATTGTCATAATCCATAGAAGGCAGCTCTGATAGTAGGTTTGTGGAGTTGAAAGCAAGATTAAATTTTCCTTCATTCAGTTTGCCAAAGGATGTGTTTGGTTGCAGAAGCAAGTGTTATGGAATTAATGGCCCAGGGAGAATTAGATAAGTGGGAAAAAGAAAATGAGGTTGGATATTTTATTACTAAGGTACATTATCCAGGAATTAAAGTGTTAATTCTAAGAAAATAGAATTATGGAACATCAGGAGAGAATACTAACTCAAGATTTAGAACATTTTTTGGAGTAGAGAAGACTAGAAAGAGGAAAACATTTTTGATGGCATAAACCAGAAAGATTCACTTAAAAAAAACCCAAAACACAACATCTTTAAAAAAGTAAATGGTATATGACATCGGAACAGAAAACGCTTGTGTGTCAGGCATTTTAACATTTATATATTATTATATATATTATATATCTATATATTT
>NW_006399851.1:2476089-2504655 GCF_000299155.1 Elephantulus edwardii
AGAATATTAAATGATCCAGGAAGTATTAAAAGAAGATGGAAGGAATATACTGAGTCATTATATAGAAAGGAATTGGCAGAAAGACTAGTCGAACAAATATTGGTTAAAATTTTTCCAGTTGACAAATGATACAAATATACATTTCCAAAAGTTCAGAAGATTTAAGTAGAATTATTCTAAAGAGATCCACAAGACACCTGATAAACTCTGTAAACAAAGATAAAGATAGATATTGAGAAACATCAAGAAAGAGATGAATTATCAAAAAGGGATCCTGGTGATACAATGTGTTACATGTAGACCTGCTAACCAAAAGGTCAGTGCTTTGAATTTGCCAATTGTTTCGCAAGAGATAAAGGCCATTCTCCTATAAATATTCAAAGCTTTGGAAACCCTTTGGAGGGTCACTATGAATTAGAATTTATTTAATATCAGTGGGTAGATTCTGTAGGAGTAATCCTTGGACCTCACGTGACCCACACCTCTTACAAGACTAGCTTTTTGGATGACCTTACTTTCTCTCTGCTGCAAGACACCAACACCTGTTTGGCATGGCCATGCCTGAAGGAGCTTCCAGCCACCACATCCACTTTATCTGCTAAAGGCTGCAGCCCAAACCAGACACACCTCACACCTGGTCAGCCACTGAACCACTCACTGCATGCCAAGTTTAGGGACTACAGTTTTAAAGCATAATCCTGCACAGAGCACCAGATTGCTACCACCACTACCTCACTACCTTACTTCCTAGATGATGCCCAGATGCTTCCCCTGCTATTCAGCACCAGGAGCATCAATATCATGGGTACTCTGGGGGAAATACTCCTGTCTGGCTACACCATATGGGATCCCTTAAGCTTAAGCAGAAGGGACTGGGGTACCTCAAGGTAGGCAGAGAATCTACTTCAGGAAGAGAACAACAGGCTTCTGTTATTCAGGTACTTTGGAGAAAATTATGTTGTCAGGCCTGAGGCTCTGTGGGAAGCACAAATATATGAACGCTTCACAAAACATTACCATACTCTGGGTTATTATATAGTTACAATAGCTTAATATCTACTAAGAAAAGATGCACATAGTGTTAAGAAAGGAGAAAACCACCTCAATCATCATGAAAAACAAACAAACAAACAAAACCCAACCCAAAATAACCCTTCTCCTAAAAAAATCAGACCAAATGAATACCCCAGATACAGATAATCAGAAGAAATATGTTCACGTAGAGTTATTTGATCAGCTACAGAAAAAGATGCAAATATTGGAAGAAACATAATGGAAGCCAATTAAAGAGCAAATACCTCAAAGACAACAGTCTAGAAGAAATATATTGATGAGGAGCAACTTGAACAGCATAGGAGGAAAATGCAAAAGATGGAAGAAATAATTGATAGTATAGATAAAGATGTTGTTGTTGTTATGTGCCATCCAGTCGCCTGTGACTCATAGCAACACTATGTACAACAGCCCTAAACTTTGCCCTATCCTGTGCCAATCACACTGTCTCTGACACACCTGCCCCCATTATTACCCCAGTCACTGAATCAATCCATCTCATCGAGAGTTTTCCTCTCCTGCGCTGTCCCTCCACCCTCCCAAGCATGACATCCCTCTGCAAGGACTGGTCCGTCCTTGCAACATGTCCAAAGTCAAAGAATCCTTGCCTCCAAGGAGCAGCCTGGCTTCACCCTCTGCAGGACAAATCTGGACATTTTCTTAGCAGTCCATGGTATATTCAATTCTTTTCTCCAACACCACAGCTCAACAACCTCAATTCTCCTTCTATCACCCCTAGTCATTGTCCAGCTCTCTGATGCATAGCAAGTGATTGCAAAAACCATGGCATGTATCAGGTGCACCTTAGTCTCTAGACTGACATCTTTGCACTTCAGCACTTTAGAGAGGTCTCTAATCACAGACTCCCATCGCAATACATCTTTTCATTTCCTATCTGCTAGTGCCAAGAATGTTGACTATGGAGCCAAGCAAACCAAAACTGTGAACAGTATCAATCTCTTCACCATCCATTATGATGCTTTCAATTGGCCCAGTGGTGAGAATCTTTGTTTTCTTCATAATGAGCCTCACTCTTTACTGAAGACTGAAGTCACTGACCTTCCACAGTAAGCTCTTCAGGTCCTCCTCAGTTTCAGCAAGCAGGGTTGTGTCACCTGCATAACGCAGATTGTTGATGAATCTACCTCCAAGCCTGATGCCACATTTCTCCTCATAGAGCCCAGCCTTCTGGATAATCTGTTCTGCATAAAGTTTGAAAAGGTATTGAGACAGGATACCACCCTGGCATACACCCTTCCCAATTTTGAACCATGTAGTGTTTCCCTGCTCTTTTGTGACGACGGCCTCCCGGTCCAAGTATAGCTTTCACATTAGCACAATCAAGTGTTCTGGGACTCCCAAGAACTTAAAAAATCATCCCAAGATAGAGAGGGTACAGCCAACATGGTACTAGAAATAATAGAAAAGTATAAATATGTAATCTATAATATTTAGACTGAAATGGCAGAGGTATACAACATATTGGTAGCATAAAAAAGTAGAACTGAAGAGATGGAACAAAGAGTCAGTGAGCTTGAAGACAAAAGCCTCACTAAAAATATACTAGAAAACAATTCAGAGATGAGACATAAAGAAAATGAAGACAACATTAAATTATGTGGGGTGACATCAAACAGAATAACACACATATAATTGGAATTCCAGAACAGAAGAGTGACAGAGAAATCACTGAGTGAATTGTGGAAGAAGTACTAGAAAATAACTTCCCAGATATTTTGAAGAACAGAGAAAACCACTTCAAGAAGCACAGAGTAACACCCAATAGTCTAGACACTAAAAAAAATAAAATAAAATAAAAAAATCAAGATATCTTCAGTCTTAACTCTTGCTACTTGTGATTATAAACTTTGAAAGCATGTTCTTTGAAGATATTGTCAGTGAGCATGAGGCCATACTGGAGTAAGGAACATCATAGTCAAATTATTCAAACGAAAAGAATAGAATTCCAAAAGTAGCATGAGAAAAACAGAGTTCCCTACAAAGGGGAAACTATTAGATTAAGTCCTTATTTCTCAGCAGAAACTATGCAGTCTAGAAGGCAATGGAATGGCATATACAGAAAGTTGAAAGAAAACAATTGCTAGCCAAGGATCCTAAAGCCAACAAAGCTCTCCATCAAATATGAAGGAGAAATTAAATCCTTTGCAGAAAAGAAGGAACTTAAGGAATTTGTGAAAACAAGACCAAAAGTACAAGAAATTTTAAGTAATGTTCTTCACACAGAGATGCCAAAGGAAAGGAAAGAAACCATAAAAAGGAGAAAAAGAAACATGGCAAAATGGGAAAAGTAAAAGAGTAATCCTTAGTTGTACCTTAGAAACCATGGATACCAAAACACAGATTGATAGCATATTTAAAATGCTGGAAGAGAAGACCTATCAATCAATAAACATGAGTCTATTACTTGGAGAAGGACATCATGCTTGGAAAGGCGGAGGGTCTGTGAAAGAAAAATCCTCAATCAGAAGGATTGACGCAGTGTCTGCTACAGTGGGCACTAGTGTGTCAGAAAGTGTGAGAATAGGGTAGGGTTCGGATCTGTTGTTCATAAAATCGCCATGAGTCATACTTGATGAAACAACACCTAACAACAACAACAACAACAACAACAATGCATAGAGACAAAAAGATCACCAATAGAAAGCATTTTTAATAAGTAAATATAAGGACACATTTTATGATAGTTTTGTTATGACTCTATATTTATTTCTTACATTTTTAAATTATAAAATGCACAAAATAACAACAGATGTTTTATTTGACACACAATGAATAAACATATCAATTGTGACAACAATATATAGAATAGGAAAATTAATATAGGGACAGGTTTTTTGTATGTTACTTAAATAAAGTTAGTAGCAAATAAATGAAGTTGTTACAAATTTAAGATATTAAATGTCATCCCTACCATTATTGTTGCATGTAGTCAAGTTGGAACAGACCCATAGCTGACCCTCCAGTGGGTTTAGAGAGACAGTTAATCACATGGGAGGAGATTGCCCATCTTTATCCCATGGAGCAACTGGTGGATTCCAACCATGTGCCTTTGGAATTGCAGTGCAGCTTCTTGCTATTAGGCCACCAGACCTCAATCCCTACTATGTTGTTGTTGTTGTTGGTTGCTGCCGAGTTGAACACGACTCATAGTGATCCTATGAACAAAATTCCTGAAGCCTTTCTAAAACTAAGGGGAGCTCTTCACAAAGAGATACCAAATGAAAATGGATAGTAACCAGAAACAACAAAAAAGAAACACAGCAAAGAAGTAAATGATAAAACCTGGCCTGAAAATCATAACTCTTAATGTGAATGGACTAAACACACCAATTAAGACAAAAAGAGGAGTAGAATGGATGGGGGGGGATTTCCATGAATATGTACCCTATTACAGACACTTTTAAGAAACAAAGAGAAAGCAGAATAAAAATCAAAGGCTGGGGGGAAAAATATACCAAGCAAATGACATTCACAAAAAAGCATGAATCGCAATATTAATCTCTGATAAAATAGACTTCAGAATAAAACCCACCATAATAGATAAGTTGTTGTTGGGTACCATCAAATCATAACCAATGCATATTTGACCCTCTGGTGGGTTTTCAGAGTCAGTTAATCACATGAGAGGAGATGATTCAATGCACAATAGATCAGGAAGACATAAATTTGGTCAATATCTATGTACCAAATGATAGACCTACAAAATGCATAAAACAAACAGAATAGAAGAAAAAATATAAACAGCATCACAATAGTGGTGGGAGATTTTAACATACCACTCTTAAGGATAGATTAACTCAGAAGAAACTTATCAAAGATATGGAAGATCTAAACTATACAATCAGCCAACTTGAGCTTATGGATATATTCAGGCTACTGTACCCAACTACAAGTTACTTTATTCTCAAGTGCACAGGGTACATTCCCCACAACTGGTCATATATTAGAACATAAAGCAAACCTCAACAGATTAAAATACATTGATTTTATACAAAGTATCTTCTCAAACCTGACAATGCCATAAAGCTAGAAACTAATGACAATAAATAAAGCATCCATGTGGACACTAAATAACATTATGCTAGAACACAATTTAGTGATAGAAGAAATATACTATGCAGCATCCAGGGGCAACAATTTAGAAAAATATTACACGACTTGGGAAAGACTGGAGAGCATTACTCTGACTGAAATAATTCAGCCTCACAAGGACAAATACTGCATAAGACCATTATTGTAAAAATAGAAGGAAAACATGTAAAACTAGTAAAATATGTATTGGAGCTCAAAGGCAGAAAGGCTGGACACAGAGAGGTGAGGATGGGTAGAGGATGTACACCTTGGTGGCTGGAGGTGGGGAAGGAAATGGGAAGGCTCTGAATGACAAGACAATGTCATGATGGACAAGGTCCAATGATGATTAATTTTGTAAAACAGTGCATGAGAATGATAGTATGGAACGCAGTATGAATGAAGAATAATGTGAAACACAATGTATACGAACTTTGTAAGCAAATAAATAAAACATACAAACACACACACACAATCTAAACAAACAAAAAAAATTAAACTCCATAGTCTTTCATCTTCTTTAGTAACTGAATAAGATTTTCTCTACTTTCTGCAAGCAAGGTTGGACCATATGTATGTATAATTTAGGCTACATATAAGTCTTCCTTCCATCCTGATACCACATTCCTTTTCATATGGCCTAATTTCTCAGAGTACTTAGATATACATATTGAATCTTACTCTCATTCTCATTGCCCTCAAGTTGGAATTAAAAAAAAAAATAAGAAAGAAAGTTCCTTGAATCAAATGAAAAATACAACATACAAAAACCTCTGGGATGCAGCTAAGGCAATATTTAGGAGAGAGCTGATAGCAATAGGCATAAACCCCCAAAAAAGGAAGATGTAAGATTAATAATATCAAACAGAAAAAGTACAGCAATTAAATCGTAAAACCTCAAGAACAAAGGAAATTGTAAGGACAAAAGCTGAAATCAATGAGATAGAAAACAGAAAACAAAACAAAACAAAACAAAAAACCTCAACTGAAACCATCAATAAAATCAAGAGCTGGTTTTCAGAAAGGGTCAACAAAATTGACAAACTATTGACCAAATTAACAAAAGAAAAAAGAGTGATAATAAAAATAATGAATTCATGATAGAGGGGACATTACAAAAGAACCAGATGAAATTAAATCTATAGTATCAGAATATTATGAAAAACTATACTCTGACAAATTTGAAAACATAGAGGAAATAGACAAATGCTTTTAAACTCATGCCCTACTCAGACTGACATGGAAAGAAGTACAACACTTGAACAGATTTATTTTCTAATGAGTCTTCTTTAGTAAGAACAGATTGAGCATGTCATAAAAAAAAAGACTTCTCCACAGATAAAGCCCTGGACAAGACGGATTCATGGCTGAATTCTGACAAACATTCAGAGAATATTTATCATCAATTCTACTTAAATTATTTCAAAAAATAATAAAAGAAAGAACACTCTTAGAAACATTATGATGCAAACATAACCCTAATACCAAAACAAGGCAAAGATATTACTAAAAAACTAAACTACAAACCAATATCTCTTATCAATATAGACACAAAAATCCTTAACAAAATCCTGGTTAATAAAATCCAAAAGCATATAAGAAATAATTCATCATGATCAAGTGATATTCATTACAGATTTGCAAGGATGGTTCAACATATGAAAAATAATCAATGTAGCTCATCACATTAACAAAGCAAATAAAAATAAACACATGATCTTAGCAATTGATGCATAAAAAGACTTTGAAAAAAATCCAACACCCTTCCTGTTCAAAATACTCAGCAAAATAGGAATAGAAGGGAATTTCCTCAACAATCTGAAAGTATGTATTAGTAGCAGACTTTACATAGCACTCTCAACAAAGGACAGATCAATTTAAAAGAAACTCAGAAAAGAGGCAGAAGAATTAAACTATACAATTAGCCAACTATACCTCATAGACTTATTCAGGGTTGTTGTTGTTGTTATGTGCCTTCGAGTCACCTGTGAATCATAGCGACACTATGTACAATAGCCCTAAACTCTGCCAATCTCACCATATCCGACACATTTGCTCCCATTACCCCAGTCACTGAACCAATCCATTTCATTGAGAGTTTTCCTCTCCGGCGCTGTCCCTCCACTCTCCCAAGCATGACATCCCTCTACAAGGACTAGTCCCTCCTTACAACATGTTCAAAATATGTCAGATGAAGCTTCAGAATAATTGCCTCCAAGGAGCAGCCTGGCTTCACCCTCTCCAGGACAAACCTGTTCGTTTTCTTAACAGTCCATGATATATTCAATACTATTCTCCTTCTATCATTCCTATTCATTGTTCAGCTCTCTGATGCATAGCAAGTGATTGCAAAGACCATGGCATGTATCAGATGCACCTTAGTCTCCAGACTGACATCTTTACACTTTAATACTTTAGAGAGGTCTCTAACCACAGACTTTCCCAACGCAATATGTCTTTTAATTTCCTGGCTGCTGGTGCCAAGAGTGTTGACTATGGATAAAAGCAAACCAAACTGAACAATCTCAATTTCTTCACCATCCATTATGATGCTGCTAATTGGCCCAGCGGTGAGAATCTTTGCTTTCTTGATATTGAGTCTCAATCCACACTGAAGACTGCAGTTCCTGACCTTCCAAAGCAAGTGCTTCAGGTCTTCTTCAGGG
Source organism: Elephantulus edwardii (assembly GCF_000299155.1). NCBI lineage: Eukaryota > Metazoa > Chordata > Mammalia > Macroscelidea > Macroscelididae > Elephantulus > Elephantulus edwardii. The sequence continues at coordinate 2,483,901 of NW_006399851.1, forward strand.
TTGTTGTTGTTATGTGCTGTCGAGTCACTGGCAACTCATAGTGACCCTATGTACAACAGCCCTAAACCCTGCTCTATCTGTGCCAATCGCACTGCCTCTAACACACCCATCCTGATTACCCCAGTCACTGAATCAATCCACCTCATAGAGGGTCTTCCCCTCTTGCGCAGTCCCTCCACCCTCCCAAGCACGATGTCCCTATCCAAGGGCCTGTCCCTCCTTACAACATGTCCAAAGTATGTCAGACTAAGACCCAGAATCCTTACCTCCAAGGAGCAGCCTGGTTTAATCCTCTCAGGGATGAATCTGTTTGGTTTTTTGGCAGTCCATAGTATATTCAATACTCTTGTCCAGCACCACAGCTCCAAGGCATCAATTCTCCTTTTATCCTCCCTATCCTCTTCAGGATACTTTACTCAAATCATACTCAATTTACTTTCTTCTCATGTGCCCATGGTACATTTTTCAGAATTGATCATATATTGGGACACTAAGCAAATCTTGGTAACTTAAAAAACACTGAAATAATGCAAAGTGTCTTCTCACACCATAATTTCATAAAATCAGAATTTAACAAGAATCTGAAGTTTGATAAAACTACCCAGATGGAAGCTAAATAACATTTTTCTTAAGCACAATTGGGTTGTAGGAGAAATAAAAAGCGAAACCAAAATTTCCTCAAAACAAAATGAAAATGCAGCATATCAAAACTTCTGGGATACAGCTAAGGCAGGCCTCAAGGAGCAGTTCATGACAATAAGCAAAAACACAAAAAAGAAGAAAACAGTAAAAATAATGATTTAATATCTCCATTAAACAGAAAAAGAACAACTTAATACCACAACATCTATAAAGACAAGAGCTGAAATCCATGGGATATAAAACAGAAAAGCAATAAAAATCATGAACAAGACCAGGAGCTGGTTTGGCAAAAGGGTGAATAAAATGGACAAACAATTGTCAAATGTACGAAAAAAAGAGAAGACACAAGTAACTAAAATATTAAATGAAAGAGGTGACCTAACAGCAGAACCAGGAGAAAATACAGGGTAATGATTTGCAAAGTCCAATGCTGATTGATTTTATAAAATAGAATACACTAGAATGATTGCATGAAAGACAGCGTGAATGAAGAATAATGTGAATCTCAATGTATATAAACTTCATAAGCAAACTAATTGAAAAAAATGTAATGAAAAATAGAATGTATATGAATGACTATAGGAAACAATGTAAATGATGATTGTATATTACACAATGAATATGAAAGAAACATAATGCAATGGAATTATGTGAAAAACCAATAAAAACTATTTAAAAAAAACGAAAACCAGATGACATTAAATAATAATGGAATTTATAAAAAAACTATACTCTGTGTAATTTGAAACCTCAAAGAAAATGGACAAATACCTAGAAACCCATGCACTAACTCAAATTGACACAGAGAAATGAACACATGAACAGACCTTCACAAAAGAATAAATAGAGCAGACCATAAAAATCCTCCTCTCCAAAAGATCTTCAGGCTTGAAAGGTAAATTCTATTTAGCATTCAAAGATAAATTATCACCAATATTACTTTTTTTTTGTTTTTAATAGAAACAGAAAGAGTATTCCCGAAGCCATTCAAAGAACCAAGTATGACTTTAATACCAAAACCAGGCAATAACATTAAATAATATGAAACTTTAGACTAATATTTCTCATGAATATAGATGCAAAATAATTACAAAAATCTTAGCCAAAAGAATTCAACAGTTGTTGTTATGTGTCATCAGGTAGCTTGTGACTTATAGTGACCCTATGGTCAACAGCATTGAGACCTGCTCTGTCCTGTGCCAACTTTACTGTCTCCAACACACCTACCCTCATTACTCTAATTACTGTATCAATCTATCTCGTCAACGGTCTCCCTTTCTTTCTCCATCCCTCCACCCTTCCAAGCATTATGTACCTCTCCAAGTACAGGTTCCTCCTTGAAACATGCCCAAAATATGTCAAACAAAGCCTCAGAATCCTTGCCTCTGAGGAACAGCCAGGTTTCACCCTCTCTAGTATAAACCTGTTTGTTTTCCTGGTATTCCACGGTATATTCAACACTTGTCTCCAGCACCATAGATCAAAGGTATCAATTGTCTATCATACTTAGTCAAGCTCTCTGATGCACAGCAAGCATTTGTGAAGACTATGGCCTGGATCAGGTGCATCTTGGTCTCCAGACTGATGTCATTGCTCTTTGGTACTCTGGAGAGGTCCCTGATAGCTGACTTTCTCAATGCAATTTGTCTATTTCCTGGCTGCTGGTACCAAGAGTGTTGAACAACATAAGGAAACAATTACTGTAATTCATCACAAACCAAACTATAGGAATCACATGATCCTATCAATTAATGGAAAAAGTCCTTTGAAAAAAATTCCTACATCCCATCCTCATCCAAATACTCAACATAATAGTACTTGAAGAAAATATTCCAAACATAGTGAAAAGTATATATGCAAAAACAAGAGCTAGTATCATTATTATTATTATTAATAATAATAATGATAATTGTGGTTTATAGTTTATTTACAAAATTTGAATACATTGTTTTTCATCCCAGACTCTTCTACTTCCCTTTACCCCCCACCCATCAATTGTAGAACCCCATGATTAAACACTTTCTCTGCCACCCCCCACACTTCCTTATCCCTCTGTTTATATAAGTCTTAATGGAGAAAAACTAAAGACATTCTTCTTATGAACAGGGATCAGACAAGGATGCCAATAATCACCATTCCTATTCAATTTTATATTGGAAGTAAGTACTTGGCATCACAACAAGAGAAGGAAATAAAAGGCATCCAAATTGGCAAGAAGATCTTAAAACTATTTCATTATGCAGAAGATATGATAGTGTACACAGTGAAGCCCAAAGATATAACAAAAATAAAAACCCTTTTAGCACTAGTAGATAAATGTAGTAGATTAGCAGGATACAAGATCAGCATACAAAAATCAGTGGGATTTCTCTACAGCAAAATAGAAAATAAACCTAAAAAAGCAATATTATTTGTAGTAGCCAACTACAAGAGTAAATACTTAGGAATTAATCTAACTAAAGACAAAAAGTCCTTTATAAGGAAAAATACAAAGACAACTACAAGAAACAACAAGAGATCTAAGTAAATGAAAAATATTCCCTGTTAATATATGGAAAACTCACAAGAGATAAAATTGTAATCCTACCAAAAACAATCTATATACTCAACACAATCACTATACAAATACCAATCTCATTTTCAAAAGATAGAAAAGGCAATTGATGTGTTTATTTGGAAAGGGAAAAGACTCAGAATAAGCTATACTCTTTAAAATAAAACTTAATTTGAAGGCATACTACATAGTCACAAAAGGTACTATATAGCCATAGTAATCAAAAGAGCATGGCTTTAATGACAGACAAATAGACCAATAAAATAGAGTTGAAAACCCAGAAATTGAACCCATGCAGGAGTGACATCACTTCCTAAAGAACATGCCTCTGGAAACTCTATGAGATTTGATAAATGATGATGGTTACAGAAAGGCTTGATGCCTTTTGTTCATAGGGTCACAATAAATTGTGCTTTACTTGATGGCAATCAACAATTCAACAACAACAATCTATTAAGATAAAGAAGAACAAACAGATTCCTCCTGGAGAGGGTGAGACGAGGCTGCTTCTTAGAGGCATAAGATACAAAATAGGACCAAATTTAGAGGCTCTAAACTATGGCACAAATAAGGCTTGCAAAAATAGCCAGAAATGAACAAGCACGAGAAGATAAAATCGACAAACAGAACCTTCTAAAATTAAGTCCCTATATTCACCAAAACCTTTTTCCAGTAGAGTTCCAAGAAAACGAATAGAAAGAAAATTGGCAATGACAATTCAGACAATTTGTAACTACAGTTTACACAATACTATAGGACATCTACAAGAAAAAGACTGTTAACCTAAAAACAAAATGAACAAATGACATTAAAAGGCTTTGCACAAAAAGAGACATTTGCATGGCCAACAGACAAATGAAGAAATACACTTCAAAACCACAATGTGATACCATCTTACCCCAGTAGAAGTTGTTGTTGTTGTTGCTATGTGCAATCTAGTTGCTTGCGACTCACAGTGACCCTATGTACAACAGCCCTAAACCCTGCTCTGTCCTGTGCCAAACTCACTATCTCTGACACAGCTACCCCAATTATGCCAGTAGAGGGTCTTTCCCTCCTGAGCTGTCCCTCCACCCTCCCAAGAGTATGATGTCCCTCTCCAAGGACTGGTTTCTCCTTGCAACATGTCCAGAGTTTGTCAGACAGAGCTTCAGAATCCTTGTCTCCAAGAAGTAGCCTGGCTTCACTGCATCCAGGACGAATTTGTTTGTTCCCCTAGAAGTCCATGATATATTCAATACTCTTTTCCATCAATAGTGCTCAAAGGTATCAACTCTCCTTCTATCATCCCTAGTCATTGTCCAGCTCTTTGATGCATAGCAATTAATTGCAAAGACTATGGCCTATATCAGGTACACCTTAGTCTCCATATTAACATTGTTGCTCCTCAGTCCCTTGGAGAGATCTCTGACAGCAGAGTTTCCTAATGCGATATCTTTTGATTTCCTGGATGCTGGTACCAAAAGTGTTGATTGTAGAGCCAAGAAAACTAAAATTGTTAGCAATCTCAAACTCTTCAGTAGCAAAGTTTGAGAGAACAGTAAGCAATAAATGTTGGAAAGCATGGTAAAAGAGTGCATATAGAACTCTCGTGAATTGATGGGACTGTAAAATAGTACAATCACTACAAAAGGCAGTTTGTCCTTTCCTTAAAAACCTGAAGATATAAATCTTATATGATACAGCTATTATAAAGCTAGGAATATATTCCAAGGAAATGAAACATGAAGTATGAAACAGTGATATTTATACATATGTTCAAAACACAATTATTAATAATAGCAAGAAGATTGAAAGACCCCAAACACCCATCAACAAACAAATGGATTGAGAAATTGTGGTTCATTCACACAATGGCATACTGTGCAATATCAAAGAACAGTGATTTTGTAAAATACATCATATAAAATGGGAGCATCTAGAGAATGTTAAGACAAGTGAACTAACTCAGCCTCATAAGGACAAATACTGCATAAGACCACTATTGTAAAAATATAATGCTAACTAGTTACAGATGAATAAATATCCAAAGGAAAATGAGGAAAAAGGAAGGAGGCAGTAAAAGAGATAGGGGGAAATAACTAAGCAGAGTTTAGTGGGAGGATGGGAGGTTGAAAGAATAGAAAAGATGAGTTGATGGTATATAATCATAATAATAACATATCCAAGAAAAATATAATAGTATAAATGAAACAAGCTATTTAGTTATTCACTATAATCCTAGAGATGGAATTACAGATTAAAAAATTAAAAATATGTATGAGTATATAAGATAAAGCAAAACTGACTTTATTAATTGTTCCTGAAATCATTCACGTTATTAATCATCCTAAAAAGACTGAAAAGAACTGAGGACCAAATTCATTGATACCTTCTTGTTGTTGTTGTTAGGTGTCAGATAATCAGCTCTGATTCACAGCAGCCCTTTTGTACAATAGAATTAGACATTGTCCACTCCTGTACCATCTTTACAACTGTTGCTGTCCTTGAGCTCATCATTGTAGCCATTGCATCAATTCTTCTTTTTCTGTCTTCTTATTTTCTGATCAGACTTGTCTTTCCCATAGAGAAAGATATGATAACATGCCCAAATTATGTGAGAACAAGTTTCACTAGAATCATTAAAAAGTTATATTGAATTTGGAAATCATCTTTTTCAATATGCCATTACACTTAAATATTCAGGTAAAAACTCTGTTCTTGTAGCATAGTTAAATACAAATATCACTCACATCCCTCCTTAACCATGAGATTATTATATGACGTTCATAAAGGGCCAAAGAAAATTTAAAACCAAATTTTAAGTATGGAAATTGCCTTGGATTTTCTCTGGTAGCCCAACCATATTTACATCCTCATTGTAAAAATTCACTCCATTCAATGACAATGGAAATGTGAAATTCTACTCCAAAAGTAGATAATAATCACATTTTATTTCAACATGGACTCAACACTGAATCTAAGAACATATTTACATCTTTAAACATATTTCCTAACAAGCATGTGTTCTTCCGGGTGGGGAGGGGATATGTTAATCTCTAACAAGACACATTTAAAATGTTTTTAATATTAAGAGAAACTTAAACTAAAATGTTAAGCCTACTGTTTTGCACTTAACATTTAATAAGATAAATTATGAAGAAAAGAGCAAAAATAACAAAATAACTATATTTAAATATCACAAATGCCTAGCAACCCAATGTCTTCATTGAAACAGTGTAATAGAACACTACTTCTATTAGGTAATGTTGTGTGTTGAGACATCTTTCAGGAAGCAGGATTTATTTTTGTTTTTCATATTAAACCCATTCTTTCGTTAGAGCAGCAATTTCCTAAAGAAAACACAAAAAGGAAAATTAACAAGGGATCCTTCATTCTTGCATTATTATTTGAGTTAATGGCCATATTGCACATTAAATACAAAATTATGTACAACTTTATTTATCAGTTGTGATTTGTCTAACAAACATTTACTGAGAATTTATCACAAGCACTTTGTACACACAATATTACAGAGTGGAGAAATAAGAAACAAGGAAGCCAACAACAATCACAACCCACACAGAGCTTTAATTTTTATTTCCTTTAGTAAAGGAATTATAAATTAAAGAAGCAGATTTCTAAATCTGTTATTTATTTACATTGATTCAGCAACACAATTGACAAATCAGTGGAAAAAATGGTCATATAGTTTCTTCACCAGAATTTGATCAATGATCTTGAACCAATAACTTCATGAAAATATAAATTAAGATGCAAAAATTTACTTCATTTGTGTGTACATCTATTCCTTCTCAGAATACTTTTTTACTGGAACAGTTCTATCAGAGAATCTGTTTTTAATATTAGTATTTCTCTTCTTTTTATGCCTTCTTTATATTATAAATGAGAACACACAAAATAAACTTGAATCGACCCATCTCTGCCATGTCTTCTTTCCTAAAACAAATATTTATTGAACCTATGCCAGAGAAGAATGGACAATCTTCTCCTGTGGGACTTACTGTCTCTGAAAACTTATTGGAGGGTCAGCTATGGGTTGGCATGGAACAACAACCTGCATCATATGAAGCACAACATTAAATTCTATTACTAGGAACATTCTAGAAATATCTGTCTATGGGTAACTCATGTTCTAATGGGGAACACTGAAGTATTGTGCTGTGATTAGAATAAATATTTGTAAATTAAAGTAGAGGTCAGTACCTGATAGGGTGGTATTAATAATTTTAGAATTCTCAATATATGTTTCAGTTTTAAAACTATAGTTATATAATTATAAAACTAACATCACTTTTCTTCAACCTATAAAACTAGTAACTTGGTCTCTGAATTCTGTTTTCTCTAGTTATGTAGTTTAATATGTCAGTTTACCAGGACAGGAACTTCATCTATCCTAGATCTAGGTGTGGCTGGTTCTCCAGTCATATGTAAGCTGTATCTTAACCTGCCTGTTTACTAGGAAGAGAACTGTGCCCTTCATGAATTACTGATACTTATATGTGAACTGCTCTTTTAGATGTAGAAATTCCTTATTTTACTAACAAAAGTGCATTGTTAAATGAGCTGGTGTTTTACCCTAGTATAACACACAATGACCATTCCTAGAGGGAAAGGCAGTATTGGAGGGGACTCCAGATATGCATAATAAAGTGCTTATGGATATTGCAATCCATTTGTCTTATTGGCGATTGACTACGGAAAGAATCCCTTGTGTTCAGTAACATACTCAGTGATCAGTTCATAGTGAACTAATATTGCTTGCAGAATGGTGATTATGATATCGTTTGGAAAGAAGATTCTGTTTGCCCAAAGTTAGCAGATAACGTAAACTACTTATGTAAGTTGAAAGTTTTATTTGTATCAAATTAAGATCTGTTGACAGAGATATTACTTTACAGGTATGAACTTTCAATAATACCATCGGGATATGAAAAAGATAGAGAATATATATTTACATTGTTTTCTGTCAACAGAGGCATCCTAAGAGACTATGACTAAAACTAAATATTGGAACTCATCAGTATTGAACACATTCACAAAGTGATACCTAAACCTAGGCATGAATTTTTAGCTGTGTTGAGTCTGAGAAAGATGGGAATCCCAGAACACTTGATAGTGCTTATGTGAAACAGATCAGGAGGCAGTCATCAGAACACAGCAAGGAAACACTGCATGGTTCAAAATTGAGATGTGTCCTATCTCCATAGCTTTTAAATTTATATGCAGAACAGATTATCCAGGAGCCTGGGCTCTAAGAGGAGAAGTGTGGCATCAAGATTGAAGGTAGACTCATCAACAATGTGTATTATGCAGATGACACAACCCTGCTTGCTGAAATTGAGGAGGACCTGAATCGTTTGCTGTGGAGGGTCAAGGACTATAGCCTTCAATATGGATTGAAGCTCAACATCAACAAAACAAAGATTCTCACCACTGGCCCAACTGGGAGCGTGATGATAGATGATGAAGAGATAGAGATAGATTGTTGACAGTTTCAATTTGCTTGGCAATCAATATTCTTGGTACCAGCAGCCAGGAAATCAAAAGACAAATTACATTGGAAAATCTGCTGTCAGAACCCTCCAAGGTACTGAGGAGCCTCAATGTCTGTCTGGAGTCTAAGATGTACCTGATACAGGCCATAGTCTTTGCAATCACTTGCTATGCATCAGAGAGCTGGACAATGACTAGGGATGATAGAAGGAAAGTTGATGTCTTTGAGCTCTGTTGATGAAGAGATTGAATATACCATGGACTGCTAGGAGAACAAACAAGTTCATTCTAGATGGGGTGAAGCCAGGATGCTCCTTGGAGGCAAGGATTCTGAAGGTCCATCTGACATACTTTGGACATGTTGCAAGGTAGAATCAGTCCTTGGAAAGGGACTTCATGCTTGGGAGGGTGGAGGGACAGCAAAGGAAAGGAAGACCCTCAATGAGATGGATTGATTCTGTCACTGGGGTAATGAGGATAGGTTTGTCAGAGTCAATAAGATTGACAAGGGATAGAGCAGGGTTTAGGGCCGTTGTACTTAGGGTCACTATGAGTCGCAAGCGACTCAATGGTACATAACAGCAACAACAACAACAACAACAACAGCAACAGTAAATATTGAGGGAGCTTACATGGCTCTGTGGTAAGGAGTTGCACTCCTAACCCAAAGGAACATGGTTTGTATCTACTAGATGTTCCCTAGAAGAAAGATGGGTATCTCTGATGTGATTTATTTCCTCTGAAGACCTGCTGCAGGGTCAACTATGAGTAGGTTCTGGCTAAATGGGACCTAACAACAACAATAAATGTGGCTCAAGACACTTGTTAATCCTTCCCTATGTAAATGGAGATAAGAGAATCTAAATATCTATTGTGTTTATTGGCTAAAGGGAGTATAAAGAATTTTAAGTTATTCCATTTATGACCTATCGATGCTTTACTTGTGATTATAAATTCTACTGAAATCCTTTAATTAAGAGAGAAAAAGCAAGAGAATCAATAGAAAATAACTTAAATAAAATCTGGAAAGGGAGAGCTACTGCCTGATTAACTTTTGAAAGGAATGCATTAAATGCAAAGATCCCAAATCTGAATAAACCCATTTGGGTCAGTTATGTGTTACAATATAAAGTATATCTTAGTAAACCAAGTCATTTAACAATTTTTCATCATTATTATTAATTTTTCCATCCTTTCTCCCTGAAGTTCCTTCTGGAAAATAAAAGTGAAATTTTCCAGCTAAATAAAATGCGTAATTGTTTTATACTTGATTATATTAACCCTTACTTACTTTATTTCCTCAAAAGGAAAGGATGCTACTGTACCAGAATGTCTAAACAGCATTGGAGCCTCCCCAAATTTGAAGAATAGATATGTAGTTTTGCTACCTTAATAAAAATCGATAGTTTCTATTCTTTCAAGAATGTACTTAGAATGTTTATCTCTTTTTGTTGTTGTTTATGGTATTAATTTCTAACTTTCAGTAAAATATGTATAAAGAAGCAGTAGAATTAAAAAGAAAGTTGGACTTGGTCATCTTACTGTGATTCACACATCTTGGTGGAACTTAAGAAGAAAGAAAATTCACCAAACAGTGATATCTTTGTAATTGAAGCATTCAATATTACCATGGGGAAAGGAGATTTTAATTTTAAAGGAATTTTAATTTGTCTTGTATTACCATCAAAAGAGTCCCGAAGTACAGTGTCCATTTCATTTATGTGCTTCTGAATAGCTGTGGCCACGTCACTGTGGACATACTTTATGCCACTGATATCACCAAACACCTGAAAAGTAGTGATAAAACAGATGTATATTATCTTACTACAAAAATAGAGAGTTGGATTTTTCCCCACTTTATTCTATTGGTAGTACAGTTTAGAAATTGCATAAAATGCTATACTATTTTACTAATTCTTTAATTCAAGAGCAGTTTACAATTTACATTTTATGGGTCAGTTCTTTTCCTGATCATTACAATCATTTTGTAATAACTTGGCCATAAATATAAAATTTATATGTATATAGAACACAGGGTCGTAATAAATAATTTGAACACATCTGAAAGAGGAATTATACTAATTCTAATAAATTAGAATATTACCAAAAATAAAATAAAAATTAAAGATTTGTTAAATTGTTAAATGTCATTGAGTCAGATGGACCTATAGGTGACTGACTCTCCAGCAGGTTTTCAGGGACAACTGGAGGATTTGACAGCACAACTTCTTACCACTAAGCTACCAGTATTTCCTTATTTCCCTTATTAAAAAAAAATTAAAAACTATATATTACACTGGTTTACTTACAAAGTTTGTACACATTTGGAGGGACTGGAAAGCATTATGTTAAGTAAATTAAGTTCCATAAGGACAAACGCGGTATAAGACCTTATTGTAGAACATGTATGAGGATCCAAGTGGGGGGAGAGGGAAGAATTGGGGTAAGGATGGGCAGGGAGAGTAATGGGGGGGGGTTTAATCATAGGTCACACAATTCCATGAGTGGAGCAAGAGGTCGGTAAACAAAATGGGAAAGGTCCAGTGTGGAAAAGAATGTATCCTTTCCCCCTCTTTAATAATACCTCTGTTCTAAAATGCATAGAAAACAAAGCTGTAGAAAGAAAATGCACAATGAAACTTCTTTTTTTTTTATTTTTAGGTGTGAATAGCTAACTTTATTGACAAGCAATGGAGACTTCACACAGGTTTTGAAAAGATTATCTACTTTTCTAATCAAGCTTCTAAAACATATGCATTATACACACACACATATTAAAACTGGCTTATTTACAAAGTTCGTATACATTTTTTTTCCAAACTGGATCTTTCCCGTTTCCTTCATCCCCCTCCACCCACCAAATTGTGTGACCCTATGATTAACCACCCTCCACCTCCTTGTCCATCATCATCCTCTGCTCCCACCCACCCTCCGCCTTGGATACTTATCTTTATGGGACTGAGTTAATTCACTCAGCATAATGTTCTCCAGTCCCTCCCAAGTTAAGTAGTGAGTTACAGAATCATTGCTCCTGCATGCTGCATAGTATTCCACTGTGAGAATGTACCATAATTTTTCAATCCATTCTATTGTGATTGGACATTTGATTTCACGTTTTTGTAATGGTGAATAATGAACGCTGTTATGAACATTGGTGTACAAGTCTCTGTGCCTACTTTCTCATTTTTTCAGGTATATTCCAAGCAATGGAATAGCTGAGTCATACGGAATTTCTATGTTCAGCTTTTTTTTGAAACATCAAACTGCCTTCCAAAGTGATTGTACCATTTTAAAATGAAAGTCACACAAGTGTTCATAGGATCGCTATGAGTCACCTACAACTTGATGGCACTTAACAACATAGAGAGGGAACAGTTGGCCCAATGGACAGAAAGTAATACTACCAAGCCAAAGGCGGATGACTCTAATCCACGGCCCTCAGCCGTGTTTTTCATTGTTTTTGGTCAAACATTCTTCTAGGTGGTATAGCCCTGGTGTGTCCACTTGCCATACAGAGGTAACTTGTGGTTCCTGTGAAGCTGAACACTGTGACACTGATGTGTGAAATGCGATTAATGATTATCCATGGTGGATGGTGTTGGGTGGAGCTCCCCAATTAAAATACGCTTGGAAGCAGAAGTGGCATCCACTTCCATAATAGCTTTCCTCTGGAAACCCTATGAACCTGGAGAAAGGATGAAAGTCACGCAAGTGTCGAGGACTTTCATTCATATGGTCGCTATGAGTCTTCTAAACTCAATGGCACTTAACAACAACAACCAACAGTTTAGAAGACTCCCCATCTCACCACAATCTCTCCCACATTTAATACTTGCTGTCCTATTAAACTTTACCACTCTTACTAGAGTGAGATGGTATCTCATTGTGGTTTTGATTTGCATCTCTATTATTGCCAGTGATTTGGAGCATTTCTTCATGTGTCTGTTGGCCATCCAAATATCTTCCTCTTGAAAATCATTTCTATGTTGTTTGCCCATTTCATAATTATGTTTTCAGTCTTTTTCTTATGGAGGCCATTTAGGATTCTATAAACTGTTAAAATGAGACCCTTGTCCAAACCAAAATGGTATTGCCAAATGTTTTTTCCTCCCAGTCAGTAGGATTTCTTTTTACTCTGCTGGAAATAGTATAAAATAAAATATTTATTTTAAAAAATTAATGGGCATAGATCAGTAGTAATTAATTCTATATAATACAATATATATGAATAAGTGTATGAAGCACATATAAATGAAGAATTTTAATAAAGCATAATGTACATGAGTGAGATACAATGTACATTAATTATTGTATGCAAACCAATAAAAAAGGAAAAAAGAAAAAAATAAAAATAAATGTAAATGGGAAGGAAAACAAAATCCCCCTAAAGCACATGCATTATAGAAAATGGAAAAGCAGAGAACACAAAAGCCACCCATAATCAACCTGATGATTAGTTTAGGTCCTTTTACATTTTATGTATATAGCAATAACAACATATACACAAACAAGAATACATTTTTATCTGGTTGAGGTTGCACATTATGGATTCATGCTTTTTAAATATTGCAAGTATTTATTAATTCAAAGCCCCAAAGCCATGAGTATTCTGACAAACAAGAATACACTATTTTGACTCAATCAAGAAAGACAAAAAAACAGTCAGCCATTCTTGGGGACAAAAAATTTATAGACAAAAAATGGTGAACACTAGATACTGGCAGAGCTGCAGTTAAAATCCTGCATTCCTTTAATGTGTAATTTAAAACATAAAGCAATAGAGTATAATGTGTCTAAGAGTGCTATCAGATTTCTATTAAAAGTTAATAATGGATTCCTTCATTTACAGACAAGAGATGTACACATGTATCGTGGTTACTATGAAATTGCAAATACAAACACATGCACATATGCCTCCTCTCACATGTCTTTCTGCCCCTCTGTAGCCAACTAATCAACCTGACGGACAGTAGTCAGAAGTGGTGTAGAAAGATGCTTACCTTACCTATTATAGTAAAGATATTTACAAATTGCTTAACTCACTAACACTACTTTGTAGCATACAGTGTCACCTCAAGACATCTAAAAAAGCTAAAATGCTGCAAAAAGATTAAATAAATTGTCCACAAGAAAACAAGATACTTTAAAAAAATTGTACATAATAGACTTATAATCTAACAAAACTTTTAGTAGGAATTTATTGTACTCAAGGGAGGAAGATGGGCACTCTCCTTCCATAGAGTTTACAGTCTCTGAAAAGGCACTGGAAGGTCAGCTAATGTCTGAATTGATGAAATATAACAACAACAAACTCTATCCTTAGAAAACTTTTTTGTATACCAAACCAATTAACTTTAAGTATAACTATCAACCATACAAAAATCATGTTTGAGTTGGTACACAGTTTATTCATAGACTCTTTAAAATAAGATAACAAAATTTGGTATGCTATATCCTGAAAAATCCTCTTTCTACATTACTTATGGCCTTCTGACCTAAAGACTACCCAAATGAAAACATTGTAAGCTATATCAACAATCAAATGGGCAAACTACTTTAATTTCTCTGGATATAAGAAAGGACAGATACTTTACTGATATTTTCTGATTATAGAAACAATTTTGTCATTTCTGAATTCTTCTTCCGTCTATTAATGAGGTTACAAATTATATTCTCCCTTACCTGTTGCTCTTGCGTTGGGACTGACTCTTAGATGACTCTCCGGCTTGGTTTTGGGTGCAGTAAATGGGTGTAGTTTTGGGTGTATTAAGGAAGATTGCCTGACTTTCTCTCAGCATGTGATGGTATTGCTGTTGTTAGGTATCATCACGTCAACTACAATTCGTTGCCACCTTATGAACTACAGATCTGAAATCTGCCCTATTCTACACAACACAGATGGACCTTTGATGTGTTTGAGCCCATTGTTACCATCACTAGGTCAATCCAAGAAGATTCTACGTTTTTGAAATATAGTGTTGGAGACAAGTACTGAGTATATCATGGTCTGCCAGAAGAATAAATAAGTCTATTTTTAAGGAACTGCAATCTGGCTGCTCCTTAGAGGATAGGAGGGTGAAACTTCATCTCACTAACACTGGTCATGTTATCACAAGTGGTTTTGGGTTACCCCCCCTCTTGGTGAAAAATGTATCATACTGAGACACTCAGTGAAAAGTCAGTGAAAGAAAGGAAGATGAACAATATAGTTCATTACAAAACAAACAAACAAATAAAAACCACAGTGAAAGTGTATTTCCTGAGTTAGACAAATGGAACTAAAAGTATTGACTGGGATATTTGGTGGGGAAAAAAAAATCTCCTTGCAGTTATTGGTAATTTGCAGTGGTGAACTGAGTGTAAATATGGGGCATATCCATGACACTCTCATTTAAATATCATCAGTAGATCACTTCACTTGTGACAGACATGAATCTTTTAGGCTGTTCAAGGTGTGCTTTCCATGGTGACACCATGGCAGTGAAGATAACAGCAAAAGTTTGCTTCTCCAGCCTTGTACCTTTTAGCTTTTTAGTATAAATATGTACATGAATTGTTTAGAAATCTTGTGGCTTAAACAATCCTTGAGAAAAAGACGGCAAATAATCTGTTAGTAAAAACAGAAAAACTAAAAACTCAAACTCATTCCCATTAAGTCAGAATTGACCCATACCTAGTCCTCCAGTGGATTTTCTGAGCTCTGATGGCCTAATGGGGTAAGGCCACCAGATATGCATTTACATTACTCAAATGAATAATTTGAAAAATAAAATTGACTTAATTTAAATTCTAGAATGCAATGAACATATAGGATGCAACTGTAAAAATGTAAAATATTAATAAAACCTCGAGTCAAAGACTGTTATAAATATGACAACAAGGATGAAGAAGAACAAAATAGAAATATCGTTCTGAAAATATATTTTGATTTACTTGACCACTTAATACAAGTCCTATTCATATAAAATACTAATTTTGGGGGAAGTAAAAACACAGCAATTATTATAAACAGATAAATCCACTGTGGTTTAAAAACAAAATGGAATTCTACTGCTGTATCTGAAGCCTAACTTTCTGAATTAGGGCTAAAGCCTATTAAAATAAGATTAAAACTGCAGATTTCAAAAATAAAACTTGAAAGAAGAGGGCAGTCTGTATGTTATAAATGGAATGAACATAATTTTAGAGAAAGGATGTTTTGAACTTGTTAAAAGTAGAGATTTTATGTTAATATTCTTAAAGGGATTGAATAAATCACCAACATTTGGATTTTAGACCCTGAGAGTTAGTATCGTGAGAATGTTGGTAGTAGGGACTGTGTTTATTATTGTCACCAGCTACAAAATTTATATACGAAGGGTAGAACGTTTTCATTTTAGGAAAATTGTACTTTACTCGGTTGTAAAAATAGTGTGTTCTTAAGATTAAATATCTGAATATTGCTCTTGAACGAGCAGCTGTTGCCTTAAATCTAAAGCCTAGTTTGTTTACTGATTGTATTTTACATCCTTTAGAAAATGACAGAAAATGGCAATAAAATCATTGTAAGTATTCTACAGGGGATTATAAATGTTCTTTGGTTACAGCGTTCATACCTTTATATATAATTCCAGTTTATTTTCTCAAGAATTATGTTAAAAATGTAAAAAGCCTTTGCTCATAAAGGTAAAAATGCCAGAGGTTTCCAACTTCTAATTTAGCATTAGTGTCAAAATTGCTTCAGAAAATAAGCTACTGTTACTGTTTTTCATTCCATTTTAGTGTCACACCATCTAAGATATGTGATTTTGCACACTAAATGTCCACAAATTCTTGCTATTTTAGAAAATGTCAAAGTAAAATTAATTTATATCATGCAATATGCAAAACAAATGATGTTAAATGATTTGTTTTTATTTTGCTTTCTCATATCTTTAAACAATTCTTATCAAATTATGAAATAATGAGCAAAAAATGAAAAAATTAATAATATCTATAGATTCTTATTCTTTAAAAAAAAGCAATACATTTCAATATAGTTTTTAGGTTAATGTTGATGACATAACTATAAAATGAATCAATTTCATTAATATTATCTTTATATAGGAAAAGATAAGAAAATATAATTACAGTTTGTGTTATTTAGATTCATTTGTTCCAGGAGTAAGTTCTCTTTCACCTTTGATTCAATGGTTATTACTCACTCTTGCCAAATGGAGTTAAGATAAAAATCACTGGTTAGTAGAAACAACATATTTTGAAAATGTTTTGCACTGATTTGTGGGTGCATTAATTTCACATACAGTTTTAATGAAAATATTAACACAATTCCAAATATAGTAATTTAAGAGTAGTAAATTGAGGGGAGAATATGTATAGTTTTTCACATAGTGAAGGTCACAAAACCATTTCCAAAATCCAGTTGAATAATACAAAAATATACAGAAGTAAAACAAAACATATAAGTTCAAGGCATAAGTTTCCACTTCTATCAACTGTACTATAACAATCTGTCAAGTAAAATGCCCATCTATAATTCTTTATATTAGACATTAAAACATATATTTTAGCAAATTTATCAAGGTTTAATTTTTAAACTGCTTCTTTACACTTATTATACACTTAAAAATATTTTCTCTGGCTTAGAGTCCCAGAAAAATTTCCTTTGTCCAATATGTCACACACATATTTATTATTCTTGATAGATAAAGAAATTTGGTAATACAGCAATTATTTTCTATAGTTCTCATAAATCCAATTCTTTAGAGGCTCAAAGAAAATCTGAAATGCTAGGAATAACTTAATGTGTCAGAGTATTTTTTATATATGTAAATAAAAGTTGAGTTCTTGAAAAGAGTAGAAATTACTAATTAGCAATTATCTCATAAAATAAATACAGAGGAAGTATAAAGAAATTTAATATGTTGTATTTGTATTGCAGTACTTATCTTTGTAAAGGCTTATGAAAATTTCTAAAAAGATGTCGCTGCATAATAAATGTAATCAAAGTAGTCCTTCATGATTTTTCTTAAGAAACTTAACATCTGTAGAGTAAAATGAATTTTTGTCATTAATAGCTAATATTATACTCTAATAAACTATGGAAATACCAACTTTTTAAAAGCAAGCAGCTTCATTTTCTGAAAATGCTTTGCAACCATAATCATTTAAAACTAATAGCATGCTAGGTTTAAAAACACTGTGCAATATTTTTTCTTACAAGTTGCCATAATATATGTAAAAATTAAAAATGACATCTGAGATGAGATCCTTACTACTTCACTTTGTGAAAATTAAATCACTTCATAGTAAGACACACTAATAGCGTTACGAACATATATATATAGAGAGAGAGAGAATGTTCATGAATATATGTGTATGACTATGGACACAAGAATATTTTTATAAACAAATTATTAATAGGGCTAAATTACTACCTACAAAGACTTTCCATGATAACATGTCAGGAGATCATGTTATAAACAACACTGCATTCTTACTTGATAATTATGTACATTCCTTTCTCCTTTTACATTCTGTTTTATTAATATTTTAATTTTATTATGCTGATTATAATAGGGTTTACATTTTAGAAATAGCAAAATTAAGTCCTATACAGTTTCGTTAAATAGCTGATTATTCAGTGAGGTAAACAATGTTGTATGAGAACTTTATTATGATAATAATCAATAAAAGTAGAAAATTTACGCTTAAATTTCAAAGTAGAGATAAAAGGCACTAACTAGTATATGCAATCCTTTTAACAAGACTTTATATAAAGTTATGTTGTTATTTCTGCTTCCTTTTAGTGTATGTCCTCTACACTGGTATGTAAATAAGTGTGAATAAAAGATATACTATAGTCTTTTTTGTGAAATATAATTTATCATAAATTCAAACTATGAAATGTAATATTCTTTGATTTATATAAAGAATTTAATTTTAAAACTTTCTTTAGACCTGCCTTAGAAAAATACATGATGGGGAAATGAGGGCAAATTTGGTCCTTACCACATGCAGTGACCTTCAACCAAAGAAAACTGGAGTAACTTTCCTCCTGAAAATGTAACATACGATTAATAATTTACATGAGCTTAAATGAGTGTTTTCTATCTCTATTTTTTCCCTATTAATTTCCTCTTCCACTATATTGGACTGATATATTCTCTCTCTCTCTCTCTCTCTCACATACATATCCCAAATTAGTCATTGAAGATGATGGCTCTGGGAATTTCCACATACACTAAACAATCTTCTTTGAGAGAAATTAAAATAGAAGAGTTAAAGCTAAGACAATCTCAATTATTTTTACTCCATTTTGCCATGCAACATATTCATTGCTTCAAGGGCAAAATGTTTTTCTCTCTCTTCTTGTTCAAAGTTCCATGCAGACTTGCATAGTACAGGCAGCTCGATATGTTCCCTCCTCATTGCAGGATATCTAGCTGAGGTCTTGACTCTGCATTCCATCTTTACACTTTGTGATTACTCAATTTATGATCAGGAATAAAAGCAAGAATCTGGATAATGCATTTATAAATACATCTGTGTTTCAGTTTTTTATTTTCTCTTTTCTTCTGCTTCTTTCTATCAGCCGAGTACTTAACAACCACTAATTGGTTAATCTGTTATTTAGGCAAGTATTAATATTCTCATTTCACAGACAGGGAATCAGGCTTCCTGCTGTGCATCTCCTGGCCCTGGGTAAGGAGTTCTTCAGATGGGAGACACAAAGTAGGTGAGCTTGTCCTCCTGAGACTCTGCAGCTTGCCTTAAAGCAGCACAGCAGGGGCCTCACAGAGCCTTGGTTAGATCGCTGAGTTCCTGACTCCCAGTTCTCCGCTCAGACCACCAGGCGACACTGCCTCTAATGACAAAAAGCATTTTCCCATTCCACCTCAGCAAATGCTCCAAGGACTTTCTTAATTGCAATGGATACCCTGGGATTGGGAAGCTTATTTGTAACATGATGAATCTTCAGTCTTGCCTGGGTTTCTAGGTTTTGTTGCACTAAAAACTTTAGAATAACTTTGCTTTCATAGAATACTTCAAGGCATCATTCCCAACTAGTGAACAAAGAGACAAAGCAGAGCTCTGCTAAAAGTTTGCAGAATTCATAGCATCCAGAAAAATCTCCGCTGTCAAGTCAATTCCAACTCACAGTGATCCTACTGGACAGTGCAAATCTGCCCTTTAGTATTTCCAAAACTTTCAATCTCTATGGGAGCATTGCCTTATCTTTTTCCTAAAAGTGACTGATGGATTCATATTACCAAACTTTTCAGTTCTCAGGCCAATGCTTAAGCCAGTGCACTATCGAGGAGCTGATGAAATACAATCAAGAGGGGTGCTCAAAGCGTGGCAGATCAATGAAAATTCTAATAAGCTGAGCTTTATTTTTTTTTGTTCACTTATTTCTTTGATATATGTTGAAAGGATAAGATTAAAAAAGACAATAAAATGAACACAACTTCTTAGCAAAGATTGGTTTTCACATAACTTCTATTTCAGGCTCTATACTTATAAAAAGTTGAACTCTTTAGGGCAGAAAACATTCTTCACTGAACACATAACTTATCACTAAAACAAACAAAAACCAACTTGGCAAATTATTAAACTTAAAATAAAAAAATCAAATTGCTAAGATTTTGTTGAGAAAAGAGGGTACAATATGACCTATATTCAATATCATAATTAGGAGAGGTTTAGAAATATCTCTAGCTACAAGTTAGAGCTGTGACAAATGCAAATGGAATTTAAATATCCAGATACTCTATAAAAACACAGAATCAAGTTGAAAATGGATTTATAGGGGTGAAACAGCATTTAATATTATCATGATCAAAGTGGTAAATAAATTAAATGTAGATATGTCTCCTTGTTTGTTATGTCAGAATATGCAATCAATATTACAGTGAATCTTACAGATACCACAAAGTGGACCCACTTATTTCTTGAAAGTACCACCAGTTATTACTGTTGATTGTGACTCATGGTTACCACATGTGTTAGAGTAGAACCATGGTCCATAGAGTTTTCATTGGCTGTGAATTTTTTTCAATTATTTTAATGAACATTTACAGA
>NW_006399851.1:2504837-2514514 GCF_000299155.1 Elephantulus edwardii
ATCATACATCACTTTTAAATTATTTACTCCCTCATCTGTTTCAGTGCAGTATACACAATTTATCCAGTTTTTCTCACTCTTACCCCAACCCTGATATCAGTCCCATTTGGCTGTAGTCTTTAGAATAGATTGTCAGCTCTTTTCTGAGGTATATGTGGATGGGTTCCAGCTGTCAACCTCATGGTTAGTATATGAACACACTGACCAGTTAACCAAGTCTCATAATTGTAATAATATGAGAAAATAAAGGATGTAATGGTGCTTCATCACCTCTGCTGGTGTGGCCTAGCAAGATGTGCAGCTAACCCTAAGGCTCTGTGTCTCCAGGGTTCGTATTCACAAGCAGTTTTATGGCTGTGAATTTGGGGAATTTGTGCATGTGTAAATGACCAATTGTTATTGTTGTTGTGTGCTGTGCAGTCCTCTGGGACTCATAGTGACCCTAAGTACAAAAGCCCTAAAACTTGCTCTATCCTGTGCCAATCTTACTGTCTCTGACACACCCAGCTCCATTACTCCAGTCACTGAATGCATCCATCTCATCTCATCGAGGGTCTTCCTCTCTTGCACTGTCCCTTCACCATCCCAAGCTTTGCATCACTCTCCAAGGACTGGTCCCTCCTTACAACATGTTCAAAGTATGTCAAATGAAGCTTCAGAATCCTTGCTACCAAGGAGCAGTCTGATCTTACCCTCTCTAGGATGAACCTATTTGTTCTCCTTGAAGCCCAGAGCATTTTCAATATTCTTCAGCACCTCAACTCAAAGGCTTCAATTCTTATTCTGTTATCTTAGTTATTGTCCAGATTTCTGATGAATAGCTAGTAATTGCAAAGACCAAGGTGTGGATCAGGCACACCTTAGTCTCAAGACTGACACCATTGCTCTTCAGTACTTGGAGAGGTCTCTGACAGCAGGCTTTCCCAATGCAATATGTCTTTTAATTTCCTGGCTGCTGGTATCAAGAGTGTTGATTGTGGGTGGAGCCAAGCAAATTGAAGCTGTTAATAGTCTCAATCTCTTTGCTGTCTATCATGATGCTGCCAATTTGGCCCAGTGGTTAGAATCTTTGTTTTCTTGATGATGAGCTTCCATCCATATTAAAGGCTGCAGTTCTTAACCAATTAGGTAGCATAATTTCTCTGTTTTTAATTGCTATCAACTTGGAACTAGCTCCTAACTGATCCTACATTAAGTTCAACGCTGTATATTTCACAGAATAAGATTGCTTTTGGTTTTTTTTCCTTCTCCCTTTCTCTCTCCCTCTTCCTCTCCTCCTCTCTTTTTAATATTAAGGCTAGTATATTCTAGTTTATTGAAAATATTACAGTATAGCAGATGATAGACTCAAACGGCTCCACGTGGTGTTTTGAAATTCATCCCAACTGTGGCTGAATGACCTGTAGGTTGGACAGACTGTCAGCATTTCCTTAGTATCAGGATCTACTTTCATGATCTCCTGATCCAAGGCTGAAACCTCTGGTACATAGTTCTCTCTTCTTCTCTCTCCTGCTCCTGCTGCTTAATGGAGATGCCTCTCACTGGCCCTCTCAGAATCCTCTTCATCAGATGTGTGACATAGCCTGCTATTATGTTCCGGAGATTAATGCTGGGAATAATGACAATTTGCTCGCATATGCGTTTTTCACATGGAAGTCATCACCCAGGCTCGTGTAGCATTTCTGAATGATGACCTGGGCTGCTTTTTCAAGGTTTTGGTGCGAACGCAGCCCATGTTGGCAAGTCCTTGGTTAAAGAGCTTTTGGTTCTCTCGTAAAGAATATTGCCCATCTTTCTCCTCAGATACCCTGGTGAAATCCAACCATCGTAGACTCGGATATAGTAACATAAATTTTTCCACACTATGGCACCAGAGCTCTCCTGTTACCTACTTAGGTACAGATACTTATAATTTCTTTATCTTTTTTACAACATTAAACAAACAAACAAAACCTAACTAAACAAACAACATATGAGTCCTCAATGGGTAGATTCTGACACCTAGTAATCATACAGGATATAATAGGACTATTATCTCTTAAGGTTTCTAAGACTGTTATCTTTATGGAAGGAGATTGTCAATTTTTTTTTCTCAAGGAATAGCTTAATGGTTTGCGTCATTAAGTTTCTATTTACCAGAAGAATGCTTTAATTGCTATACTCAATGCAGAGAAAATAATAAAAAATCAAATCAACTGTTGTCAAATTAGATCTCACTCATAGCAACCCCACAACATAGACTATAATCACCCCATAGATTTCTGGAGGCTGTAAATATTTAGAGGTAGGCCTCATCTTTCCCCCATGAAGCAGGTAGAGTGGTCAAATTGCTGACCTCTTGATTAACTGTCTAATGCTTAATTTATCTACCATGGTACCATGAACACTAGGAAAATAAAAGTAGCATGTTAACTTGAACATGAATAAGTAGTGCTCCGCCCCACCCCCCGTGGTGTGCTTTAGTCTATATTTATTTTTTATACTAGTTTATTTACAGAATTCTAATACATTATTTTCCAGACCAGATTCTTCCAATTTCCCTCACTCCTCACCCCCATCAAATTGTACAACCCCATGATTCTTGTACCAGCCAGGTCAGTATCTATACAGGAGCAAGACAGCCTCAGTGGAAAGCTAAAGACTGACATGAGACAGAGCTGACTTGGGATCGCTGCTGCACAGAGCTGGAGCCAGAGGTGTTCACCCAAGCTTGCTGGAAAACCGAGGGATGATGCTGTGACCTGCAGGACTAAGGGAACTTCATAATACGGACCTGAGCCATGAGGTTGAAGGTCAAAGTGCATGACCCTATTTGAGAAGCTATCTGGACAGAGGGGTTATGATGGCCTTCTGATAGCCTGTTCATTTGTCTAATAAACTCCATAGCCATAAAAAAAAAGAAGATAAACCCAGGAACAGTGCATAAGAAATAACGAGCACCGCTTGTTCTGCAACTGAAAATGGGATAAAGATTAGTATTTTCTGAAACTTCATTTGACTCTTACCAATGCTCCTTTTCTTTCTCCATGTTTTTTACCCTTTCTTTCCCATAATGCAATAGTGTAGAATACGCAGGCACTAAAGCAGTGAGATGAATCAAACATATTCATTTTCTCACCATTCAAATCTTCCAGAAGGGAGTTTGTTTCATTTTCAGTATAATGAATGTTGCTATTACTGATTGAAGAATCATTTAGATATTGAGCAAATTTAATTGTACATGGTCCATAATGTTATGCAATCTTTATTGCATTTTTTAAAAAGAACTCAAAGTACTTTGCAGATGTTATCTCATTAATCTGCCCCAAATCCCTATGAGGCAGGTAGTATAAGCATTCATAACCCAGTTTTAGATATGAGGAAATAGGCAGAGTCGTGGGAAATGACTAAGCCAACTTTAGAGAACAAAAGAAAAATAAGTGAGTTGAAGGGCTCTTGATGGCTGTGGTGATGAGAGCTGAAACCTTTCACCTGAGCTTTCTTTTCTCATAGCCCAAGACCTACAAGTTAGATGTTTTGTAGCAGGAAGGGATAGTCCTTTGGTTTCTTACATAATTTCAATGTTTAATACACATACACACACACACACACACACACACACACACTCACACACACACACCCTCCCACATCTTTAAAAAATTAAACTCTGGCAGTTTAATTCTGAAAGAAAAGCTCTATAGCAAATGTTCCAAAAGCTGGAAAAAGATCATAAGCAGAAGTGCCAAGAGTACTTCTGATCCATTCTTCCAAGTATTATCCTTGAAGATAATAATAGTATGCCTACATACTGTCTCACTATAAACACACTCCCTCTTGTATCACACCTGACTAAGGAGGAAAGGAGGCAGTCTGATGGGAAATCTTTTCAAGCACTTGGCATGTTTTCTAGGTGAAGTCTATGTGTCTTTGCCAAGTGTCCAAGCAATGTTTTGGGCTTATTGAAAGGAGAAGCTTTCTACATTCAAGATCTGACTAAGGAATTTAAAATTTTTTTGAGGTTCACATTGAAGGGATTTTTGTGAGGATACTCTTTTTTATTTCTGCACCACAACAAAAATGACAGGAAGTTCATGTGATCCTATGCTATTTCCTTATCAGCAACAAAATAAAATGAAATGCAAATGTCTTCATTTTTTTTTGTAATTTGCTTTTAATATCTACCAAAGAGAGTTAAATAATACTCTTTCTGATTTCCTAGTCCATAGGAAACTAGGACTGCAAACCTAATGGTCTCACTTTGTTGACATTGCTAATCCACCAGTGACTCTGTGAGACAAAGATGGGCAATCCCTACACAATTTACAGCCTCGGCAATGGAGGATCGACTATTAGCTGGTTCTGACTTGGGAGCAGTTAGTCTGACTCCATGATTTTTAAGATGCTAATGAGATGTAGCCTCACATTTCAACATGTCAGGATATTTGAGCAGCATGTCTGAGAATATGTACCAAAAGGAGAGGGGTGCTTATTGGCTTATTCTCCCCTCCTGCTTAAAACAAGCTGATGTTTCAGGAAGGAAACAATATTTAAAGATATGTACCAAACACTACCTTAAAGTTTCCCTAGATATAGTATCACAGACGACTTGACAGTACATTACTACAACAACAAGAAGAAGGTTATTTTTCAAGATTTTTCTCATGGGGGAAAATAATATCATCTTTGTGAGAGATAATTTAAGCAAGGAGTTGTTTAGTCTTCTGTGTCTTAAATTACTTATGGACTCAGAGAACATTTTTTTCCTTCGTTTCTTACTGTTGTTTATAATTGTTAACTTCAATAAGACTAATTTCAATCATAATCCTAAACTTTTTTTTTTCATTTTATTTCCCCACATCCTTGCTTCTCTCACACACAACTGTGTGAGAAAGCAATTTTTGTGGATGGGAGGTAGTATTATGTTTTCTTCAGGAAAAATCTAAAATATACCATGCAATCCACTAGCTATTAAAAAAACCCATACTTATTACATGCTTGTAACATATATTTGAAGGTTTTAATAGAAAATAATGATAATTTATATGTTCATGCACTAGAATATAATGTTGCATTAATATATTGTCATTTATACATACCTCAACAATGGCACCTCCAGGGAGTCTGAGAAAATGGCGGTAGAGCTCTTGGAAGCCACTGGGATAAATGGTGTATACAGATATGTGAGAAGTAACATCTCCTGGACCAAGCACAGACATATACGTTTCATTTTGGTGTTGGAGATCACCACTGGAGACACTGGACTCGATGCCATGTCTGTTCCAGATGTAATCATACACTGCCACCTAGTGAGACACAGAGCCCCCCACCTTCCCCCCAGAGTGGGGGGAGTGGGAAAAGAGAAAAAATTAATTAACTTCTGGCAAGAGTATAACCGGTTTTAAATGATTTTACAATAAATCTGAAAACCTCTGCCATCTGCAGTGCTTGCACTCCATCCCATACATATTTTTATGACATCTTTCTAAATAGTGAGGATAGACAAATCCCCAGTGTGTGCTTCATAAAGTTAATTCTACACAGATGAAACTGTAATTGGCTCTTATATTAACCCAAAGTAAGGAGATCAAGCAGGCTGTGACAAAGATAGTGTGATTAAAAAAAAATATGCTTACTGGTGGTTTTGTGAATGAGCATTGGTGCTTTTCTACTTGTATTTCTGGTAGACTGGCCCAAGTGAGTGGATTAAAACAAACAAATTGTATCTTCTCCCATGCAATTTATAGACTCTGAAAACCAACCGAAAGGTCAGCTATGAGTCAGTTCTCTCCCGACAAAAAGAGAGAGTTTAGAAAGCTAGAAGTTCAATAAGATCAGTGCTCCAGCTATGAGACACTTTTTCCCAGTTCTGAAGGAAGGTCTTCGTCTCTTCAGCGTCTGCTTTTTGGTTCACGTGTTTGAGTACCTTTATCTCTGCTGATTTTGTGTGTTTGCTCCATATTTTGTGTGTTTATCAAAAGATATTAAGTCAAGACATACTTTCACAAACATTGTCTCATGACAAAACAATTCATTCCCAAATGGGATTCTAACTACAGACATGTAATTAGGTTTTATAATATGCTTTTGGAGTTGTGGGTTGGGAGGTCGTAATTCAATCCACACCATTCCATACTCTGGCCAGCCTCAAAAATTTATATTCTTGCCATATGCAAAATATATTCACCCCAAATAATCATCCCCAAAATCTTAAATCAACTTCAAATTAAACACTTCATCTTCTGAAGCATCAAATATCGGTAAGATGCAAAGTATCTTCAACCTTGATGTAAAATTGTTTTTTATCTGAGAACAGGTAAAATCTAGGTTAAAAATTCACTCATTCACCTATTGTCATCTAGTTGGAACCAATTCGCAGTTGATCTTCCTTTGGGGATCAGAGGTTTTAAATCACACAAGTGGAGATTGCTTATCTTTTACCTTGGTGTCCCTGTAGGTTCAAGGTGGCAAGGCACCAGTACAACTCCCTGCTTTCATTCAGCCAAATTAGCTGCTTTCAATCTTGATTCACTTGACATTAGCAATGATATTTTTGTACCCATAGACTCTTCTTAAACGAGCATAAACTTCTGGCAGTTCCTTATCAACATACTATTCCAGTCATTTTTTAATAATCTTGAGCAATATTTTACTTGCTTCTTGTTGTTGTTGTTATGTTTCACAGAGTTGCATGTGATTAATGGTGACCCCATGTACAATAGCTCTGAATCCTGCTCTACCTTGAACCAACCTCATTATCTCTGACACATTACCCAAGTCAGAGTCAATCCATCTCTTCTACGGTCTTGCTCTTTCCTGCTGTCCCTTATCATTTTTTTCCTCTCCAAGGACTGGTCCCTTCTTGTAACATGCCCAGAGTATGTCAAAGGGAGCTTCAAAATCCTTACCTCCAAAGATCAGACTATCTTCACCCTCTCCAGGATGAGCTTGTTTGTTCTCCTAGCAGTCTGTGGTATATTCAATACTCTTCTCCAGCACCACAGCTCAAAGGCATCAATTCTTCTTCTATTATCCTTAGTCACTGTCAAGTTCTCCAGTGCAAGCATGTAATTGTGAAGACCATAGCCTGGATCAGGTGCACCTTAATCTCTAGGCTTACATCGTTGCTGTTTATTACCCTGGAGAGGTCCTTGACAGTAGATTTCCCCAATGTGATTCATTTTTTTTAAGATTGTACCAGAGGAATGTTTATCTGTGTTTCATTGACTGTGCAAAGGCATTTCACTGTGTGGAGCACAAGAAACTGTGGCTAACTCTGAGAAGAATGGGAATCCCAGAACACTTTATCATGCTTAAGCAAAACCTATAGTTGGACAAGGAGACAGTCGTGAAAACAGAGTAAGGAAACACTGCATGGTTCAAAATCAGAAAAGGTATAAGTCAGGGATGCATCCTATCTCAATACCTTTTCAATCTACATATGGAAAAAATCATCTGGGAGGCTGGGCTCTATGAGGAGGAATGTAGCATCAAGATTGGAGGAAAACTCATTAACAATATGTATTGCATATGACACTGTGGAAATCATTGAACAATATTACACATATCACACACAAGTAAAATCCTGCTAAACATTATCCAAAATAACAGGGAATGAACAGAAATACAAGCTTCGTTTAGAAGAGGCCGTGCAATTAGGAACATCATTTGCCTTAAAAGATGGCTTCTGGATGAAAGCAGAGAGTACCAGTAGAATGTTTGTTTGTGTTTCATTGACTGTGTAAATGCACTGGACTGTGTGGATCACAACAAATTGTTACTAACATTGAGAAAAATGGGAATTTTAGAACACTTGTTTGTGCTCAGGCAAAACCTATCCTTAGACCAGGAAGCAGTTGTCAGAACAGAGCAAGGAAACATTTTGAACAATGGTTCAAAATCAAGAAAGAAATATGTTAGGGATACGTTCTGTCTCAATACCTTTTAAATATATATATATGCAGAACCAATCATTTGGAAGGCAGGGCTTTATGAGGTGGACCATATGGAGGAAGACTCATTAACAATCTGTATTATGCAGATGACACTACTGAGGAGGATCTGAAGCATTTGCTGCAGATGATGGACTGCAGTATCCAACATGAATTGAAGATCAACATTAAAGAAACAAAGAATCTCACCAATGGGCCAATTGGCAGCACAATGATAGATGGAGACAGACTGATGTTGTTAACAATTTCAGCTTGCTTGGTCCCACATTCAACACCCTTGGCACCAGCAGTTAGAAAATCAAAAGATTAACTACATTAGGAAAATCTGTCAAGGACATCTCCAGAGTGCTGAAGAGCAATGAGGTCAGGCTAAAGACTGAGGTACACCTAACACTAATAGTCTTTGCAATTACTTGATATACATCACAGAACTGGATAATTACTAAGGATTACAGAAGAAGAATCAATGCCTTTGACTTGTGGTGCTACAGAACAGTCTTGAACATAATATGCACCACCAATAGAACAAGCATCTCTGTCCTGCAGAATTGAAACCAAGTTGCTTCTTGGAGGTAAGCTTTTTGAAACTCCATCTCACATACTTTGGGACAGGAGGGACCAATCTTTGGAGAAGAACATCATGTTTCAAAGGGTAAAGAGTCAATGCGGGAGAGGAAAACCCTGAATGAGATGGATTGACACAGTGACTGTGGTGGTATGGGGACAGGTGTATTGGACACTGTAAGACTGACTCACGATAAGGCAGCGTTCAGAACTATTGTGAATAAGAGTCATAGTCACCTGGATAGCGCATAACAGCATACTAATGAGCATGTAAAGAGTTGCATCTGCTTGTTGAGGTATGCATGGGTAGCATATATATTTATGTGTGTGTGTGTGTGTGTGTGTTGTATTGATTGCCTTTGAGTCAAGCATGACTCATAGCAAAAAAAAGGCCTGAAGTCCCTCTACAACTATTGATATTTATCAAAGTTCATAGAGTTTCCGGAGGCACATGGTTTAGAAAGTGGATGCCACTCCTGCTTCCAAACCTGTCATAGTATGTTATTGTTGTTATGTGCTATTGAATCACTTGCAATGTATATTGATCCTATGTTCAGTAGGTCTGAACCCTTCCCTGTCCTGAGACAGTCTCACTAACTCCGACACACCAACCCCTATCGCCCCAGTTACTGTATCAATCCATCTCATCTGGGTCTCCCTCTCCTAAGTTGTCCATCCATCATTCAGAGCGTGATGTTTTTCTCCAAGGACCAATATCTCCTGGCCATGTGCCCAAAGTAATTGAGGCAGATTTTCAAAATCCTAGCCTCCAAGGAGAGACTTGGTTTCACCCTCTCCAATGCAGATCTATTTGTTTTCTTGGCAGTCCATGGTATGTTCAAGACTCTTCTCCAGCACCACGATGCAAAGGAATCTATTCTTCTTCTGTCATTATTAGTCATTGTCCAACTCTCTGAAACATAACAAGTAATTTAGAAGTAATTGAGAAGAATATGTCCTGGATTAGGTGCACCTTTGTATCTAAACTGACATCATTGTTCTTCAGCACTCTGGAGATGTCCATGACAGCAGATTTTCCCAATGCAATTCACCTTTTAATTTCCTGACTGCAGGTGTTAAAAATGTTGATTGTGGATCCGAGCAAGCTGTAATTGCTAACAACCTCATTCTCTTTTCCATCTAGTGTGGTGCTGCCAATTGGCCCAGTGGTGAGAATCTTTGTCT
>NW_006399851.1:2515034-2517284 GCF_000299155.1 Elephantulus edwardii
TCCCCCCCCCCCACATGCTAACCTTAAAAGCATCCAAACATTCCATATCATTAGATTTAAAATATATTTTTGCTATCTGGTTTCATTTTTTGTGATGTATTCAAGCGACAATTTATAATTTTACACTGAGCATAAACTCATATAGAGAAAATTATTCACAATAGGAAAGGCCCTAGTGGTCTACTACTAGAAGCTGAGCTACAATTCCAAAGTGATTCAAATCCACTAGTCTCTCTGTGGGAGAAAAATGGGCAATTTTATCTGATGCAATTAATTGACTCTGAAGGGTCATCTATGAATAGGTTCTAACTTGATGGCACACAGCAATAACAATAGTTGAAGTTTGACTTTGGTGGTTGATACAAAACAGGAGAGGTTTGGGATATAATATCCTAGTCTGATTAGCAAATAATTTTCCATATATTTGCACAAATCCACACCTATCTTTTTCAGAGTGTTTCAAGGTATAGCAAACTGAACAAGTAAAGGCTTTGTAGCCGCCCAGGATATCTTATTATGTATTTCTGTTATTTTGTAACTGGTTTTCATGTATATTTCTTAATAACATTAAGTACAATTGATAATGTAATTTATTATAAGTGTTATTAAATGCTTTCTGTGCCTTGTTTTTTCCTTCACCCTACCCATTCATCTATTAATCTCTGTTCCCCTTCCCCTCACTTTTCATTTCTATTAACCGTTGAAGATAATCTTTATTTGTGTACAAATCTTTCATAATATTTCCCTAATTCGTCAATCATGCATATCTTGTTCTATGTCATTAATCACAATATACACATTGTCTGGTCGTCATTCATTCCACATTGTCTTTTCCTTTGCTTACTACAGTAAAGTGTTATTGTCTATGTATTATTTTTCTATATTCATCCCATTCCCACACCATAACCATACTAATTTATTTCATTCTCCCCCATATGTACACCATTCTCTAGCATTACTTAGTTTTGTTTTATTTTTAAAACAACAGTGGTCTAATATAGTATTTGTCACTTTACAACTGACATGGTGTTTCACAGCTCTTGTATTCCTTTGTTTGTTGATGAATACTTGCAATTATTGATGATCTTGCAATAAACATGGATACGTATCTATTTATGTTCCAGTTCTTATTTCCAAGTATATTCCCCATAGAGAAATAGCTAGATCAAGCAGTATTTCCATCTTCGGATTTTTGAAGAAACATCAAACTAGTATAATTTTAAATTCCTACCAGCAGTATATGAGAGTTCCATCCTCACTTTCTGGTATACTCTGCTTTCAGTAGAATTTCAGCAGACATCAAGTATAGTATCCATCATTCCACAGTCTCCTCTGAATGTAGCTTTCATTTCTGGCATCACCTTACCAATGTAATTTTTTTAAAAAATTCAGAACAATTTTACTTGCATGTAATATTAATAACGTTACTGTTGTTGTTATTATGTGCTATCAATTCACTGCCACCTCATAGTATGTACACTATACTATGTAAAAAGTCCTAAACCCTGCTCTATCCTGTGCAATCTTATTGTCTCTAACACACCTACTCTCATTACTACTCCAGTCATTGAATCAATCCATCTCGAGGGTCTGCCTCTCCTGAGTGGTCCCTCCATCCTCCCAAGCATGATGTCCCTCTCGAAGGACTGGTCTGTCCTTGCAATATGTCCAAAGTATGAAAGACGAAGCTTCAGAATCTTTGACTGCAAGGAGAAGCCTGGTTTAACCCTCTCCATAACAATTCCATTCTTTCTCTTAGCAGTCCATGCTATGTATATTCAATACTCTTCTTCATCACCACAGCTCAAGGACATCAATTATCCTTTTATCATACCTAGTCATTTGCCAGCTTTCTGATACATAGCAAGTGATTGCAAAGATCATGGCCTTTAACAGGTGTACCTTACTCTCCAGACTGACATTGTTGCTCTTCAGTACTTTGGAGAGGTCTCTAAAAGCAGACTTTCCCAACGCAATATGTCTTTTAATTTCCTTTCTGCTGGTACCAAGAATGTTGATTGTGAAGCCAAGAAAGCTAAAGCTGTGAAAAATTTCAGTCTCTTCACCATATATAATGATGCTTCCAATTGGCCCAGTGTTGAGAATCTTTGTTTTCTTGATATTGAGCTTCAATCCATATTGAAGGCTGTAGTCCTTGACCTTCTGCAGCAAGCACTTCAGGTCCTCCTCAGTTTCAGCAAGCAGGGTTGTGTCATCTGCATAACACAGATAGTAGATGAATATCTTCCA
>NW_006399851.1:2518030-2575631 GCF_000299155.1 Elephantulus edwardii
AAATTATTCTGTATCTGCCAGTTCCTTTTGGTACAGTGACTCTGTATACTCTTTCCATCTTCTTTTAATACTTCCTGGATCATTCAATATTCTGTCCAAAGCACCCTTAAGTATTTCACATAAGCACAATCAAGTATTCTAGGATTCCCATTCTTTTCAGAGTCAGTCACAGTTTGTAGTGATCTACACAGTCAATTGACTTTGCATAGAGAATGAAATACAGATAGACATTCTTCTGGTACTCTCTGTTTCCTGCCAAGATCCATTTGACATTAGATATAACATCCCTAGTACCTTGGCCTCTTATAATATTGTTTGTTAAGTTCCATATTCTGTTGACTTGGTCTGTTAGCTCAATTACCTTTATTTGGAATTAGAAAAAAAATTTATTTATTTGGATCTCTTCTAGTCAGTTGACCAAATTTCTTGACATAAGTTAGAGAACAACACATTCACAGTTGCATCTGTTTGTTGCAAGATGTCACTTTCTACTCCATCAATTCCCAAAGTCATTTGTTTTCCCAATGCCTTCAGTAAAGTTTAAATTCCTTCCTTCATTATTATTTTTTCTTGATTACATATTGCTTCCTGCTTTGATTTATTATCAGTCATTTCTTTTTGATACAATGAGTGTAATCCTGTAAATACATACAGTAACTACTAAAGTTTTAAAAAAAGGAAATAACTAAGGATTTATACTAACTTTTGAAGTCTGAAATTGATTGAGCATGCAACAAAAATTCATTAATAATAATTAATGACTTGGATAAAAGGGCTGGAAACAAAGAAAGACTGGTAATTGGAAATATGGCCATGACTGGATAAAGGAAGTTGAAGAAATATGATAGAATTTTGTACAATTAATGCTTTCATTATTGTTAATATCTTTTTAAAAAGTTTTGACCACTACTAGATTCATAAACCTCACCAGATGGGTTCCACGGGAATCAGATTGACTATCTCTGTGGAAAGATTTAATGGAAAAGCTCAATAAAAATAGTTAAAACAAAGGCAAGGGCTGACTATGGAACATACTATCAATAACTCAAGTGCAAGTTCAAACTGAAGGTGAAGAAAATGAAAAAAAAATCCATGTGAGCAAAAATAGAACCTTGAGTCTATCCCACCTGAATTTAAAAATCATCTGAAGAATAGATTTTAAGTATTGAACATTATTAATGAGCATAAGTAAGATGAAATATGAGACATTAAGGTCATCATCCATGAAAAAAACAAAAGATCATTACGAAGACAGAGTCGGGGAAATGACAATAGATGTCAGACAGAATCTGAAACTTGCACCAGAATTCAAAGAAACTAAAATATAGCAAGCTCTGGTAGCCTGGTTGCAAGAAGCTGCACTGCAATCCCAGAGGTGTGTTGTTCGAATCCACCAGATGCTCTACTGAAGGAGGGAGAATCTCCTCCTGTACCAGTCAGTTCCAATTTGATGGCACAGACACAAAAAATAATAATAAAAATTTTTTTTAATGTAAAATAAAGAGGAGAAATGCTGAAGTAGTAATAAAAGATTTCAAAAAGAAATTTGAGAGAACAATGAAAAGCATTATAATGAAATGTGCAAAGAGGTGGAGTTAGAAAACCAAAAGTAAAGGACATCTTTGGCATTACTCAAACTGAAAGAACTGCGAAAAAAAAAATCAAGCCTTTAGTTGAAATAAAAAGGATTTTATGGACAAAATCCTAAATGATGCAGAAAGCATCAAAAGCAAATGGAAAGAAGACACAGAATCACTGTATGAAAAACAACCAGCCTAAAATGAACTCCCTGACTTAGGGATCCACTTTCTCCTAGTAAAACTGAAATGTAACCTCATCTTGTTGGCATTAGCTGGCCCCATTTTTCTGCCCCTTGGCGAAGAAAATCAATCCCATTCCTACAATTTTCTTTCTCTATGTTCCTCATTATCAGCTTATGAGTTTTCTGATTTTGATCATTTAGTATTAAGAAAGGTGACCCAACAGAATGTGGAAACTACAGAACAATCTCACTGATTTCACATGCAAGCAAGATTTTACTGAAGATTATCTAAAAACAACTGGAATAGCACATCAACAGAGAACTGCCAGAAGTCCAGGCCGGGTTTAGAAGGGGTCGTGGTACTAGAGATATTGTAGCTGATGTTAGATGGATCTTGGCTGAAAGCGGGGAATACCAGAGGAATGTCTATCTGTGTTTCATTGACTATGCAAAGGCATTTGACTGTGTAGATCATAACAAACTATGGCTGACTCTGAGAAGAATGGGAATCCCAGAATACTTGATCGTTCTAATGCAAAACTTATACTTGGACCAGGAGGCAGTCGTCAGAACCGAGCAAGGGAACACTGCATGGTTCAAAATTGGGAAGGGCGTATGACAGGTATGCATCCTATCTCCATGCCTTTTCAACCTATATGCAGAACAGATTATCCGGGAGGCTGGGCTCTATGAGGAGAAATGTGGGGTCAAGATTGGTGGGCGATTTATCAACAATCTGCATTTTGCGGATGACACAACCCTGTTTGCTGAAACTGAAGAGGACCTGAAGCACCTGCTGCAGAGTGTCAAGGACTGCAGTCTACAATATGGATTGAGGCTCAATGTCAAGAAGACAAAGATTCTCACCACTGGACCAATTGGCAGCATCAGGATGGATGGTGAAGAGATTGAGATTGTACACAGCTTTAGTTTGCTTGGCTCCATAGTCAACAGTCTTGGCACCAGCAGCCAGGAAATTAAAAGGCGCATTGCCATGGGAAAGTCTGCTGTTAAGGACCTCTCCAAAATGCTGAAGAGCAATGGTGTCTCTTTGGAGACTAAGGTGCATCTGATAGGCCATGGTCTTCGCAATCACCTGTTATGCATTAGAGAGTTGGACGATGACCAAGGAGGATAGAAGGAGAAATGATGACTTTGAGCTGTGGTGCTGGAGAAGAGTATTGAGAATACCATGGACTGCTAGGAAAACAAATAGATTTGTCCTGGAAAGGGTTAAACTGGTGGCTCCTTGGAGGCAAGGATTCTGAGGCTCCGTCTAACATACTTTGGACATGTTGTGAGGAGAGACCGGTCCTTAGAGAGGGATATCATGCTTGGGAGGGTGGAGGGACAGCACAGGAGAGGAGGGCCCTGTATGAGGTGGATTGATTCAGTGACTGGGATAATTGGGATGGGAGTGTCAGACAGTGCGATTGGCACAGGACAGAGCGGAGGTTAGGGCTGTTGTACATAGGGTCGCTATGAGTCGCAGGCGACTCGACGGCACATAACAACAACAACAACAATCATTGATTGGACTGATTGTTCGTTAGTTTGTTAGATCCGTTAATCACAGACTTCATGTCCTTAAGAGAAAAATTTAAAAAAAAGACAACAAACTTAAAGCCATGTATAGCCATGACCTTGGTGAACTCTTTTGAGTTCATGTAGTTGTTTGGACAATAAAATTTTCCAAATCTTTAACTTGTATTTTAATT
Organism: Elephantulus edwardii; assembly: GCF_000299155.1. Taxonomy (NCBI): domain Eukaryota; kingdom Metazoa; phylum Chordata; class Mammalia; order Macroscelidea; family Macroscelididae; genus Elephantulus; species Elephantulus edwardii. The sequence goes on from NW_006399851.1 coordinate 2,521,511, forward strand.
TACAATTCATTTTAGTTACATCTCTTTCCTCTTTCCACTCACATTTTACTATAAGCACCAAGGGAAAATCCCTGAGACTCTTTTCAGACCTTGCTTATAAATGTTATTGAATTTTATTCAACTTCATCACTTACAGGTTCTGCTTTACAACAAACATTTCACCCTAATTCATATATGCTCTTAGCCACTGCATAAAAAACTACATAAAAGCCATTCCTCTGTCTTATTGGCAGTGATTTTGAAGATTTTTTTCATGTGTTGGTTGACATCCAAAAGTCTTCCTCAGTGAAAAATCTTTCCATGATTTTTGCTCATTTTGTAACTGAGTTGTCAGTCTTTTCCTCGTGGAGGCCCAGGAGTATTCTATATAATGAAATGCCATCTCACCTCAGCAGCAGTGGCAGTAAGCGATAAATGTTGGAGAGGATGTGGAGAGATTAAAATTATCAGACATTGTGGGTAGTATTAAAAAATGGCACAACCACTCGGTAAGGTAGTTTGGAGTTTCCTCAAAAAGCTGAACATACGTACTCCATATGACCCAACTATTCCACTGCTAATAATATACCTCAAGGAAATTAGAACTGAGACACAAACAGAGATTTGTACACTAATGTTCATAGCAGTGTCATTCATGACTGCAAGAACATGGAAACAACCTGAATGTCCAACCACAGTGGAACAGACTGCAAAATTGTGGTATATTTACATGATGGGATACCATGCAGCACTAAGGAGTAACAATTTTGAAAAGTACTACATAACTTGGGAGAGCCTGGAGAGTATCATGCTGAGTGAACTACCTCAGTCTCATAAGGACAAATACTGCTTGAGATCATTATTGTAAAATTAAAGGAATAACTAGTAAAACATGCAGAGAAATTTAAGGGGAGAAGAGGTTGGAGCAGAGGGGTGAGGGTGGACAGAACAGATATCATAGGATAACACAATTTGGTGGAGGGAAGGAGGGTGTAAAGGCAATGGGAATGATCCAGTGGGAACCTGAAAAGACAGGATAATAATGGGCATAGTTCAATGGTGATTAATTTTAGAAAATACCATGTATAGGAATGATAGTATGAAACACAGTGTGAATGAAGGAAAGTGTGAAACACAATGTATACAGATTTTGTATACAAAGCAATATAAAAAAAATTAAAAAACATTACTATTCCTTCATATCAAAGTATAAAAAAAAACCACTTCAAAATGAAACCTCATACTCACTGCCTTCAAGTTGGAATAAATTTATAATTGACCCTCTAATACTGTCTAGGAGGCTGTAAATCACTCAGGCAGAAATTACCTATCTTTCTCATGCTGAGTTAACAGTGAACTTGAAATATCAGAGAGATGCCACCTCGGGGATAGCAGTTCAATTTCCTACTGACTGGGCCACCAGAGCTCATACCTTTCCCAGAACACACTTCATTATCTTTAGAAGCTTTACTAAAAATATATTTAATATTTACATTTCTAATAACATTCTCTTATAGTGCCATATGTTTTCTTTACTATGACAATGATTTTATATATAACTCTCTTTACTTCCCTCAGGCCTTCACCAGAATTGCCTTTAACATCCATAATTCCAAAAGTCTCATAACGGCCATCTAGCTTTTACTACTAGATACTTTCAAACTCTCTCATGCTCTACTCACTACTCTAGTCCAAAGTTTACTACACATTTTTTATCTGTTAGAGCAGCCTCATACTCCTTTTACCAACTCAATCCTAGCTGTCTAGTTCTGTTATAACAGAAATCCCAAAAGAGGATGACTTTCATAAACATAGATTTATTTTCTCTTTATCCTTTGGCATACTTGTTTAATCTCATTTTTTATTTCAAAAAAGACTGATTCAAGACATACTCTAAACTAATCCTGTCTCATTAACATAACAAAGATAACTCATTCCCAAATGACATTGTAAACACAAGAAAGAAATTGAAATTTACAAGACATACTTAAGAGGATACAGTTCAATAGATAATGTTCTTTTTTCTTGAATGGTGCTAAATGCAAAGTTGTTAATATTGTCAAAGCAATAGAAAAAGTGGAGAGAATATGTGGTACTGGAGTGCACAAAAAGTAAGCTTTTGGTATGCTTTTATCTGTTGCTTTTCCCTCTTTACAAACTATCGTTTTGTCTTTGCTGGACATATGGTTAAACGTTATTTTGTGGTATTATTTCTCAGGAATTAAATATATCATTTGCTACAATACTAGGAAGCTTTGGTGACCAAGTGGTAAAGAATTGCTCTGTCAACCCAAAGCTAAGTAATTTGAATACACCAGCTACTCTGAGGGGGAAAGATAATCACCTCTTATCTGATGTTATTTTTATTATGTCCCATTGAGTTGCAGGTGACTCAGGCAATCCTGAGTACAACAGATCTTAATCCTGCCTTATCCTCAGCCAGTTTCACTGTCTCTGATACACCTAGCCCCATTTACTCCAGTCATTTACTGTGTCCATCCATCCATTTCATCCAAGATCTTCCTCTCCTGTGCTATCCCTTTACTCTTTCAAGTATGATATTCTTCTCCAAGGTCTGGTGCCTCCTGACAACATGTCCAAAATATATGACATGGCCCTTCAAAATCCTTGCTTCTGAGGAACAGCCTTGTTTCACCCTCTCCAGAACAGACTGTTTTGTTTTCTAGGCGATCCATGGTACGTTCAATACTCTTCTCTCATACCACGACTCAAAGGCATTTATTCGTCTTCTATCATTCCTAGTCATTGTCTAGCTCTCTGATGTATAATAAACACTTGTGAAGATTATGGTCTAAATCAGGCACACCTTAGTCTCCAGGCAGACATTATTGCACTTTAGCACTTTGGTGAGGTCCCTGACAGCAGATTTTCCTAGTACAATTTGTCTTTTCATCTCCTCACTGGTAGAGCCAAGAGTGTTGATTGTGGATCCTAGCAAATTGAAATTGTTAACAACTTCAATCTCTTCTTCATCTATAATGGTACTGTCAGTTGGCCCAGTGATGAGAATCTTAATCTTCTTGATGGTGAGCTTCAATCTATATTGAAGACTACAGTCTTTGTTAGTTATGAGTTTATTCTGACTTCAAAATATATAACAACAGTACAATGCTCTCATTGTTTAAGGAAGCAAATGACCAAGAACCAGAAGTTTGAAGAAAGCATTTGCAAACAAAAATAGAGATGGAGAGGGAATGCCCCAGGAATTCATGGACTACAGTTACCAACTGAGGATTTTCAACAAGCAGAAGGACCCTTGGATGTGCTTACTACCCAACACATCTAGAAAACAGTTACCAGGAAACTGACATGTTATTGCTAGGTGCCATTGTGTTGTGTTGAGTACAGTGACCCTATGAAAAACAGATATGATTGTTGTTCAACTCTGTCCTATCCTGTGCCTTCCTGACACATTAGAGGCCACTGCCAGAGTCACTGTGCCAATTCACCTAAATGGAGCTGTTCTTCTCTTTAACTGACCCTCTACCTTTCTGAAAATCATCTCCCTTTCAAGGAATTGCCCCTTCTAGCAACATGACCAAAGCATGTGATGCAAAGTGTTATCATATTTGCCTCCAAATAATGCTCTGGCTGCACCCCCTCTAAATTCAGTGCTTTTCTTCAATAATACAGCCCAAAGGCATCAATTCTTTCTCCTCCTCCTCCTCTTCTTCTTCTTCTTCTTCTTCTTTTCTCTCTCTCTCTCTCTCTCTCTCTTTCTGACATATAGTAAGTTTTTAGAAAGACCATGGCCTGAATCAGATATACCTTAGTCCTCAAACTGACATCATTACTCCTCAATAATTTGAGGTTTTCTTTTACTTTTCAAGGAGAAGAGTGAATTGAGGGAGAGGGAGAGGGCAGGGAGAAAAGTGCAACAATTAATGATTGGAAGCCCTAAGTCTCTGTAAACTTTCATTAAAAAATAAAAACATCCTTTGGAAAAAAAATAATTTAGAGAGATCGCTAACTGCAGATTTTCCCAATGTAATACATTTCCTTATTTCCTAACTGCTGGTAAAAAGGGTGTTAATCGTGGGTCCATGTAAGATTAAGTTGTCAACGATTTCAATCTTTTCTCCATCTATCATGATATTGCCTTTTGGTCCAATTGAAAAGATCTTTGTTTTCATGACATTGAAATGCAATCCATATTGAAAGACGTATTTGATCTTTTGCAACAAGTACTTTAAATCTTCCTAATTTATAGCAAGCAAGGTTGTGTCTTCTGCATGACTCAGATTATTGTTGAGTCTTTCTCCAATCTTAATGCCACATTCCTCTCCATAGGCTGTGGCTTCACAAATCATAATATTTGTTAATTATGAGTATTTAATATTAATAACTGACTAGAGAGATTAATATTTGCTCCCCACTCTGAAAAGTCTTATTCAAGAAAATGGTGAAATTGTTGAACAACATCATTAGTATAACATGCAAGTAAAGTCTTGCTTAAGATTATTCAGAATTGCTGGACTAGTATATTGACAGGGAACTGCCAAAAATTGAAGCTGGATTGATAAAAAATTGTGAAATGAAGTTATCATTACTGATATTAGATTGATTTTGGTTGAAAACAGAAAATATTACAAAGATTTTACTATGCTTTATAGATCATGAAAAAGCAATCTACTTTGTGAAATTTTTTGTATAATAAAATTATAAATAATAATGAGAAAAATAAGCTTTCTAGAATATTGACTTGTACTCATCTAAAACTTAATCACAGATGAACAAGCATTTGTCTAAAAACAAGAAGGGAATAGTCCATTGCTTAAAATTATAAAGGAATTCTTCAAGCTTCTATCCTTTCAATCTGTGTGCTGAAAAAATAAGACTATTTTAAAAAGAACACCAGGGTTGGAGAAAACTCATCAGTAACCTGAATTAGGCACACAACACAACCTTGCTTGGAAAAAAATGAGGAAGACCTGAAGTTCCTAATGAAGAAGGTAAAAAAATGCTTTCAGCATTGATTGAAACTTGACATAGATAAAGCAAAAATAATCAGCACTGTTGGACCAAGAGGCAACATAATAATAAATCGTGAAACATCATAGTCAAATTTACTTTGATCCATAATAAACATCTATGGTAACTTCATAAATAAATATAAAAAGTTGGGTTTTATTTGGAAAATCTACTGTCAAGGACCTCTGTAAGTACCACAGAACAAAAAGTCCATTCAAAACCAAGGGTAAATGTTGTATTAGAACCACTGACTTTCCCATTAACATCCAATGCTGTACCCAATGTGTGAAGTAATAATAAAAAAAAATCTTCTGTTAAGTAATACAAAATACAAATATTAGTAGTACCTAGAGAGTTTAGTTGTACAGGAAAAAAATGCTGAATATGGCCCTTTTGATTTTCGGACTCCAGTTCTTTGCACATTTCATTTGCACATGCTCCTTAACTTCGTGAATTTTTTTTCTCTCTTTGCTTTGGCTTCTCCACTCTCTAGTGCAATATTCAGAGTCTCCTCTGACATCCATTTCGGTCTTTTCTTCTTCATCTGCTTTTTAATGACCTTTTGAATTCTTTGTGCTTGATACTTTTGATATCCTCCCACAGCTCTAGTCTTAACTCATTAGTATTCAAGGCCTCAAACCTGTTCCTGAGTTGTTTTTTAAATTCAAGTGGGACATACTTAAGGTCAAATTTTGTATCCTTTGGATTTGATTTGACCTTTTTTAGCTTTAATTTGAATTTGCATAGGAGTAGTTGATGGTTGTTCAGTAATCAGCACCTGGCATAATATCCCTCATATCACACACAAGCAAAAAATCTTGCTGAAGATTATACAGAAACAACTGTAACAGTACAGAGAACTACTAGAAACAAAGCTGTGTTTAGAAGTGCTTGTGAAATAGCGAGATTTTTCAGTGTCAGATGGATCTTGTCAGAAAGCAAAAAGTACCAGAGAAATGTCTATCTTTGTTCCATTGACTATGCAAAGACATTTGACTGTGTGGATCTCAAAAAATCATGGCTAACCTTGAGAATAATGGGAATCCCAGAACACTTGATTGTGCTTATGTGAAACTATACTTGGACTAGGAAGCAGTTCTCAGAACAGAGCAGGGAAACACTGCATTGTTCAGAATCAGGAAGGAAATGAATCAGGAATGTGTTCTGTCCCCATACCTTTTCAATCTATATGCAGAACAGATCATTCGGGAAGTTGGGCTGTATGAGGAAGAATATGGCATCAGGATTGGAGAAAGACTCATCAACAACTTGTGTCACGCAGATGAGACAACCTTGCTTGTTGAAACTGAGAAGGACCTGAAGAACTTGCTGTAGAAGGCCAAGGATTGTAATCTTCAATATGGATTCAACATCAAGAAGACAAAGATTCTCACCAGTGGCCCAATTGGTAGCACCATGTTGAATGGTGAAGAGATTGAGGTTTTTAACAGTTATACCTTGCTTATTTCCACAATCAACACTCTCTGGCACCAGTAGTCAGGAAATCAAAAGAAACATTTCCTTAGGTAAATCTGCGGTCAGGGACTTCTCCAGAGTACTGAGAAGCAACATTGTCAGTCAGATGACTAAGATGTGCCTGATCCAGGCCATGATCTAAGCCACGGCTTTCACAACTACTTGCTATGAATTAGAGAGCTGTACAATAATTAAGGATGATAGAAGAACTGATGCTTTGAGTGTGATGCTGGAGAAGAGACTTGAACATGTTATGGACTGCCAAGAAAACAAATAGGTCTGTCTTGGAGAGGGTGAAATCCAGTTTTTCTTTGGAGGCTAAAATTTTGAAGCTTTGGGTCACATATTTTGGGCATGTGGTCAAAGAGAGATCAATCCTCAAAGAAGGATATTATGTTCACTAGGGTAAAAGGACAGCACAGGAGAAGAAGAACTGGGATCAGATGAATCGATACAGTAACTGGGGCAATGGAAGTAGGTATGTTAGAGTCAGTGAGACTGGCTTAGGGCACGGCAGGCTTCAGAGCTATTATATATAGGGTTGTTAAGAGTCACATGCAACTCACTGGCACTAACAATATATAGTGTAGATTCCACTTAAACAGAAAGGAAACAAAGTACTCACACTGGGACCAATAAACAATATTATGATAAATGAATAAGAGTTTGATGTGGATGATTTCATTTTATTTGAATCCACAACCGATATTCATGGCAGTAGCTGTAAAAAAAGAGAAATTTTGTATAACATTTGATAAATATGATGCTAAAGACTTCTTTAAAGTACTCTGTAGCACTGACTGATATTAGTTTCAAGACTAATGTATGCATTCCAATGTTCACTGTATAGAATAGTAAAGGGACCATAACGCTTACACATATATATTGATGGGATAACCAAAAGTGGTCCTCATCTTATTAATTACCTGCATTTCTTTAATGTTCAAAATCCATTGTAATTCTTTAATTATCACTGTGTAGATACAAATGAGAAAAGAGAAAGTTCATTTATACTGACCACTAGATGTCAGGCCAGCCAAGCCTCCTTTGGCTTAGCTGTGATGCCCAGCAAATGAGAAAAAAAATGAAAGCAAAAAAGAAATTTATATTAACTTTTTCCCCCCAAAAAAATGGTAAAATGCAATAAATTGGAGCCTCATGAATAGAGGAATCATCTGGGTCGGCTTCTGAGAAGAAATCAGTCTGGTTAGGTACCAACAACAGTGATACATGTTTGAATTTTGCAGAGCAGATCATCCTGGAGGATGGTCTTTATGAGGAGGGATGTGGCATCAGGATTAGAGGAAGATTCATCAACAACCTTTGCTACGAAGATGAAACAACCTTGCTTGCTGAAACTGAGGAAGACCTGAAGCACTTGCTAGAGAGAGTCAAGGACCGCAGCCTTGATGCTCAACATCAAGAAAACAAAGATTGTCACCACTGGTCTGATTGGCAGCATCATGATAGACAGAAAAGAGATTGAGATTGTTAACAGCTTTAGTTTGTTTGGCTCCACAATCAATGTTGTGGGTACAAGCGACCAGGAAATCAAAAGACAAATTTCACTAGGAAAGTCTGCTGCCGAGGACATCTCCAGAGTATTGAGGAGCAACGATATCAGTCTGGAGACTAAGGTGCACCTGATGCGGGTCATGGTCTTCATAATTACAAGCTATGCATCAGAAAGCTGAACAATGACTAGGGACGACAGAAGGAGAATTGATGTATTTGAGCTGTGGAGCTGGAGAGAGAATTGAATATACCAAAGACTGTTAGAAGAACAAGCAAGTTTGTCCTGGAGAGTGTAAGACCAGGCTTCTCCTTGAAGGCAAGGATTTTGAAGCTCCATCTGACATTCTTTGGGCATGTTGCAAGGAAGGAACAGTCTTTGGAGAGGGGCATTATGCTTGGGAGGGTAGAGGGACAGTCAGGAGAGGAAGACAATTGATAAGATGGATTGAGTCAGTGACTTGGGTGATGGGGTAGGTGTGTCAGAGACAATAAGGTTGGCTCAGGATAGAGCAGGGTTCAGAGCTGTTGTACATAGGGTCACTATGAGTCACAGTCAACTTGATGGCACATAACCACATCATCAAAGAGTGTCCTAGTGTAAAAATGCCCACTTTATAATAGTAAAATCGGAGATTTATGGATGTTCCAGAGGATGGTCAAAACCAGAAAACACACAAAATTATAAAGTAAACATGGTCACTATAAAGAACAATAAGGCAAATATTCTTACTTTAAAGCACAGAGTAAAGCGAGAATATAATGATTAGCTGAGGGAAGTTGAAAGCAGGTTCTCGTTTTCAAGTGATAATTTAACAAAGATCGACTGATAACATATAAGGAGGACTGGGGTTAAGGGTACATAAATGCAAAAATGTGTGCTTTTCACATTATTACAGAATGATTACTAGATAATTCATCTTAAGGATAAATGTTATTAAAATTGCTTTTTGAAGTATGTCTTCACTTTGAGAAAAAATTGTTGACAATTCTATTGTAATGAATATTTCTTGATAATGCATCAAGTGCATCAAGAACGTTCAGTAATAGGCTATTATATTCTGCATCTATATGACCACAGAGAAGAAATATTAAGGTATATGGTTATGTAAGTACAAAGGTTAATTACAGAATAGAAAAATATGTCTTAGAAAATTCAGAATGGATTCCAGGCTGTCTCAAGATGTAAGATTTAAGATTGAGTTAAAGCCCCATTTTTTCGCTGCTCTATTTATAGACAGTAAATGTCTCTGATTTGAGACTATCATACAAAGTAGATAATCAAATCTTATTTTTGAAGTAAGGAAGAATGATTTAAACTAGCAATCTTCTAGTTACTATTTCATTTCTTAACCATTTGCATCACTCAAAATTCTAGTGAAGCCATTTGGATGGGGTTATTGTCAGTAGTACAACAGATTTAGAGGGAAAAATAATCAATTCAGCTTTGGATCTATACAAGGGAAAACTTCATTAAACTGTCAAAGCTGTGGTAACTACTTTAGAAATATAAATCAGACACGTTGACTTTACACTTCTAACTTCTACAACTGTGAGAGAATAGCTTTTAGATATTTTATGTCACTCAAGTTTGTGGTAATTTGTTATGGCAGCCATGGGCGGGGGGGGATTGTAACTGGAGTCTTTGAGACCTCAGCAATAATTAGACAGCTCTGACATTCAGATCCAAGTTGTTCTAACTATAAATTCCAAGTAAATTTTTTCTACCATATGGTTAAACATTGACTCGTATATTACAGTATCATTTTTGTGCATCAGTATGTCACTGTAGAATGGAAAGGTCTCAGAATATGATCTGGATACCACATTTGCCATTCAGCTATGTTCTTATAGGGAAGAACCTGTGGGGAGATTTTCTTTGGGGAGGATAACTCGCTAAGCATCTTCAACTCAAAAGCTGTGAAATGGAAAAGACAACTTCCAATTTCATCTGGAATGGAAAGAGACCCAAATAAGCAAAGCTTCTTTAAAAGACAAACAAGGTAGGAGGCATCTCACTCCCTCATTTCAAATCCTACTACACAACAGTGGTGATCAAGACAGCATGGAACTGGGTACAATGACAGACACATAGATAACGGAATAGAATTGAGAACCGAGAAATCAGCTCCTTTGCCTATGGTTAACTGTTTTTTGACAAGGAGATGAAATCAGTTAAGTGTGGAAATGACAACCTCTTTAACAAGTGATGTTAACAAATTGAGAAAATTATCTACCAAAAACTCAAGCAAGACCCACACCTCACATCATACACAAAAGCCAACTCAAAATGGATCAAGGATGTAGGAATAAAACCAAGGACTATAATCTTCATCCAAGAAAAGCTTGGAAGAACTCTAGAAGTCTGAACGGTCTTCCAAGCATCCTGAAAACCTACAACCAGGACAGAATAAAATAGATGAATGGGACCTTCTAAGAATTAAATCCCTAAGCACATCAAAAAAGTTTTCCAACAAAATAAAAATGAAAGACTGGGAAAAAATATTTGGTAATAACATGTCTGATAAGGGATTTTATATCTAGAATTTATAGAGTACTCCAGCACCACAGCAAGACAAACAACCCAATGGGCACAGGATACAGACACTTCACCAAAGCAGACATTCAAATGAGGAACAAACACATGAAGAAATGTTCAAAATCCCTATCTCTAAGAGAGATGCAAATAAAAACAACTCACTCCAGTAACAATAGAAAAATTCAACAGAGCAGCAAAAAACAAATGCTGGTGAGGTTGTGGAGAAACTGGAAACATTATTTGCTGTTAGTGGGAGTATAAAATGATGCAACCACTATGGAAGGCAGTTTGTCACTTTCTCAAGTTGGAAATAGAAATATCATTTGACCCAGAATTCTACTACTGCAAATATACACTAAAGAAATCAGAACTGCCACCCACGCAGACATTTGCACATTTATGTTTATTGCTGCTTTCTTCACAATAGCACAGATATGGAAACAACACAAGTGTCCTCAACAAACAAGTGGATAGAGAAGTGGTGGTATATTCACAGAATGGAATACTATGCAGCACTGAAAAACAAGGAATTCGTAAAATATTATACAAAATGAGTGACCCTGATGGACATTATGCTGAGTGAAATATCTCAGACACAAAAGGACAAATACTGCATAGTGCCACTGTTGTGAAACAGGACTTACATCAGAGTTAGGGGAAAACTGAGATAGATGGGATAAATTCTGTATACTGCCTTGAAAGAGATGAGAGAGAGAGAACTGTTTAAAAAGGATATATGATTAGGTATTATTGTCACGACAGGATTCCAGAATGAAGGCTGCATAGTGGAGTGGACTTGGGGGGAAGGATAGTATAACAATGAAAGAATTTTTCTTTTACTTTTCAAAGAGAAGAGCAAACCTGGGGAGAGTGGTGGGCAGGGAGAAAAGTGAAACAATGAATGAATGGAAATCTAAGTTCTCTATAAACTTTCTTTAAAACTTCAATTAAAATAAAAATAAACCCCACTAAAAAGTATTGTGATGTAGTATTTTGTCATGGAAATAAGAAATACAGACAACAAATATAAACAAGTATTAGGTTCTCTGTCACATGGAATTACTATGGAATTGAAATCTACTGCATGACATTTAACAACAACGAAGAGTTTGGATCCTTACGATAATGAAAATACTTAGAACCACAAGCATGTAGGTCAAGTTTAGTCTTGTCCTACTACTATAAGTACAGAATTCCATTTGGATAGGAGGAAATCAATAGTGGATAGGGAGTTTCTCAGTCAACCCAAAGGTGATTGGTTTGAATCCACCAGCTTTGCATAGGAAGAATGAAATATGGTCAATATCTTTCTATTATTTGTAGCCTCTAAAAACCTGCCAGAGCATCAGTTATGAGATGATTCCAACTCCACAATGAATGAGTCAGTGAGTGAGTGAGCAATGGTTTGCAGAGGACTTAGATTTTGGTTTTATAATGGTTTTAGAGCACATTGGTGATACAAATGATTAGGACACTTAGCTGTCAACTGGAAGATTTGAGGTTGTATTCAATCTAGAGGCAGTTTGGAAGAAAAGTCTGGCTATCCACTTCTGAAAAATCAGTTATTACAAACTCTATGAATTATAATTCTACCCAAGCGCACATGGGATCACCATGGGTAAGATTCTAATCTAAAAGCAAATGGTTTAGCCTTAGCTTCAGGTTCTCAATTAGATGTTGTAGAAAGAATATTTTCAGTAACCTGTAGATAAAGTGAATATTTTCACATTGCCTTGAAAACACCTTCCCCTAAGGGCAATTGCTTTATATTCTGATTTACAACCAAATACAGCCTGAAGCAATTGGGGATGCTTAGCTTGGAAACTTCTTAAAATTATCCCCAGGGATAAGAAAGTAGGGCAAGGTAAAAAAGAAAGAACTTGGATGTTTTATAACAGGGACTAAAACCAGGAGAGGCTGATTAAAAGACACAGAGTAAGGTAGAGATGAAGAAATAACCACTTGCTTTTCCTTATGTTGATCAACCATTCTGAACAACTCATGGGGCTGAACATAATTGTCTGTAACACTGTTCTGACTGTTAATTCTATTTCCTTAAAACTGATTGCTGGATAAATTGATCTCTGATATATTATCACCAAACTAAATGTTCACATGTATTATTGCTCTTTAACTTCAGGCTGTAAAGCCATTGCTAATAGAGAAATAGAAAAATTTTCAAGACAAATAACAATCTGGACATACTTGCCTAGAGGAGGGGATGGACTAGAAGAAGTAAGTATGATAGGTGGGTTTTTTTATAAACTGCTTTTGCTATAGATGCCTTTGTGTTTGGTTTCCTAAAGAGTAATGGCTAAAATATTTGGCAAGCTGCAAAATGTCCACAGAACATTGGCATTTCCCCAGTATTTCTGCCAAACAATAGAGAAGAAGGTAGCTACTGTGTCCTATATAATCTGAAGATAGCTCCACAAGGTGATTCTCTTGTCACTAAAATCACTTTCATTAAACCAATCAAACGTGTCCCTTCATTGCTTGGAGAGCCCAGTGTGAGTTAACAAATCTATTGAGACAAGTGAGTTGAGAGACTTCACGTACAGAATACATCAGAGTTTCTAAAACTGGCCTCAATCTAGAGGCACAAAAGCTTACAAGAAACCAAAAAAATGCCAGGCCAGTGAACAGTAATCCCTAAATGAAAGTCATCGCTCAACAGAAAAACAAGTTAAGGATAGTAATTCAGTAGTAGACAAAACAGGCTGAAACAGGTTCAAATGTTACATATTTCACAACAGAGCTTAATTAAACCAGGACTATGAGGCTGTTAATTGCATTATAATAGTACAGCATGAAATTAGGTCTGATGTGAATATCCTTATAGTGGATGTGTTTATGTTATTATAATTACACAATGGTACATGGATTTATTGAACAGATACATTGTTAACAGCTCTTGGGTGGATTTCTTTTTTCTTATTCAAATTTGCTCTCTATTTGCAAGTATGGAAAGTTAGCAAGAGGGAGCCAGGGTCAGGAAATTAGGTCGTACTGGAATATCCAGTCAGTCTCCTGTGAATTTGAAGCTGCGAACTCCAAATAAGCTGTACCTTTATGACCGTGATTCTAGTCACCATTTAAAAAAGAGAGAACATGCCATAAAAAAAAAGTTTCAGTAAAATGGGTATGTTACTGATAACAAATGCTTCATTTTGTCTTAGAAAACTATTCATTTTTTTTAGGGTTAGTAAATACACAGTTAAGCTTGTGCTGAAGCTCCATAATATTACAAATTCCAGGCTAAATGAATAAGAAGGTTTAAAATATGAAAGTAAAAAAGTTTTTCTAATAACAACAATAAAAGAGAGTTACTGTTCTCTAGATAACAAAAGCATAGCAGAAGTTATTTTTCCAAATGACAGAATGGACCTTTCTCAATCCATCTATATTTTCTACTTTTTCATTCAAAGACAGAAACCAAAAGAAAAGGGAAAAAAATAAATCTATTGTTAACAATCATAATTCATTCATATTAACTCTGTATGCAACAGAATAGACATGTTCCAAAGGATAATTTTGGGTGTGATCTTGGAAGCATATCGCCAAGCTTTTGCCCTATTCCTTTAGGCCAGGAAACCAAACACAAACCCACTGTCACTGACTTGATTACAACTCAAGGGAATCCTTCATTGGATCTCCAAGACTATAAATATCCATGGGATTAGATGAACATAGTTTTCTTCCTAAGAGTGCCTAGTGGGTTAAAATTATCCTTCCTTAGTTAGCAGCTCAATGCTTCTGAGCACAAAATACTTGTGTCATTCAGAGAATTGGTGTTTAAAATCAAGGCAGATTCATTTTAGAACTTAACCTTTCATTTTTATTGAAACACTTAAATCTTAGATAACATCAGAAATTCTAAAAGGATCAAAATAATAATGTTTTGAGTTTTAATTTAAATGTATTTATTGTCTTATGGCATATGAATAATATCCAGTTTACATTTTTCTTTTTGTTATTTTAGAGTAAAAGAATAAAATTTAATAGAAACTTATCTATAAATAAATTGGATAAGTAAAATGATTATGGTTTGATGTTTCTTTCTTTAATCATAACCATTAGGAGCACAGAACGAGCATTCAAGTAAATTTGAACCAGTTTAGAGAAAGGTAATAAACTATGCTGCATTGCCAGAAAGCATTCAAGATTATCTGTGCTTAATTTAGATAGAAATGGTGCAATTTGGAGAAAGTTAATGTACATGAATATGTATGTGCACACATATTATATAATAAGTTTTGTTATTGTGAAGAATGCTAAGTTTAGAAATTGAGACTTTAACATCTCACAATTGTTAGAAAAAATAGAAGTTACTTGTGTCATTATTACAAACAGAAAAGAGCATTATGGGCAAAGTACATACTGTGTCCAACTGCTGGCTTAAAGATCAGCAATTTAATTTAAATCCACCAACTCCAGTGGGAAAAATATGGGCAATTTTTTCCTGTTGGAATTTATAACATAGGAAACTCAGTGAAGGGTCAATACTGAACTGATCTTACAGCAGTAAAATTTGTTGTGTTGTTATTGTTGACCCTTTTGTTTGTTTCTTTGATTCTTAGGGGGTTTTCCTGCTATTGTTGCTTAGGGTTGTGTTTTTTTTTCATTGTTTGTTGTGTTTTTTTTTCTTCAATGCAAAAGAACAGAGCCTGGTGCAAGTGACTAATCGTTTGTCTGCTAACTTAGAGATCATCAGTTTTAACCTACCATCAGTTCCATAGTGGAATGATGAAGCCATGTGCTTCTACAAACATATTTAGAGCCTTGAGAATCTTATGGGGCAGTTTGGATCAGTCCTATATGGTCACTTTGAGTCAGAATCATGTAGAAAGCATGCAACAATAATCCTTAAGAAATACACTAGGAAACTTTGCATTTGACTATTAGTTATGACATATTTTTTTCAACTCCTGGAAATATAAGTGAACATAAAATAAAGATGCCAGTTACTCTCTGAAAATACAAAGTCTCAGCAAGTTTTCCAAAGTTTTTGCTTGCTGATGTGTAAGGATAGATAAACTGGATGAAAGAAAAGGTAATGTACATTGAGAGGTTCATAAGATACTGCAGCTAAACACTTGTATCAATTATAATTGCTGTTTCTAAAACAAAATATATATGGAATGAGTGAAAAATCAATGTGATTTGTAAATCATTCAACTCACAATAAAATTTTTAAAAGAAAAAATATTTCTTAAATAATGTAAGAAATTTTATAGAGAGTACCAAAGCAATATATGTTTCCATGTGAACACTGTGAACCCCAAGTCTCTGAAACTCAGGCTTTTTACTGTGCATGCGACTCAGATTTACAATATAAAAATGGATGAAAAAAATGAATCTACTACACTGCAAATCTTAGGAGTGGTTTGTGAATCAGGATCCTAAAAGAGAAACAAAGAAAAGGAAAGCAACAGCAATGAGAAGACCTCCTTGCTGTAATCACTCACTGCTCCTGAAGATGAACATTGCAGGTGATGAATTATTGCTTAAATGTAAAGAAGTCCTAGGGTATGGCTTCTCATTCCTCTCATATAAGTCACTCATTATTGGTTCAGGAAATTTGGAGGACAACTCCCTGGCTAATTGACTGGAGAAGATCCATATTTGTTGGTATTCTTCAGATAGGTGACTGATCCAAGAGAAAGTAGAAATTGTCAAACAGTATCATTAATATCTCATGAAAGCAAAATATTGTTGAAGATCATTTTAAAATGGCTAGTAGATTGATAGTGACCATAAATTCAAGGTGGTTTTAGAAGAGGCAACAACACCCATTGCTGATGTCAGATGGAGATTGGGGGAAAGCAGAGAATACCAAGAGAATATCTATTTGTGTTTTATTGATTATGCAAAACATTTGAGTAGGTGGATCATAACAAATTATGAATAACTTTGAGAAGAATAGGAATCCCAAAACAGTTAATTGTTCTAATACAAAATCTATACCTAGACCAAGAAGCTATTGTCTGAAAGGAACAGGAGAATACTACATGGTTTAAAATTAGGATGGATGTGCATCGGGGTTGTATCTTTTCTCCATACCTATTCAATCTATATGCTGAACAAATACTTGAGAAGCCAGGCTCTGTGAAGAACAATGTGGAATCAGGAATGGAGGAAGACTCATCAACCTACATTATGCAGTTGACACACTTTGCTTACTGAAAATGAGGAAGATATGAAACATTCATTGCAGAAAACAAAAGACTATAGTCATCAATATGGATTACATATCAGCATCAAGAAAACAAAGATCCCTACAGGGCCAATAAGCAACATTATAATAGATGGAGAAAGAATTGAAGCTGTCAATAATTTCATCTTTTATCGATCAATAATCAACACCCTTGGTACCATCAGCCAGGAAATCAGATGTGTTACATTGGGCAAATCTGTTGTCAAAGACAGAATGTTGAAGAGCAGTGATGTTAGGTTGAAGACTAAGGCACACTTAGTTCAGGTTGTGGTTTTCTCAATCACCTGCTGAGCATCCAAGAGTTAGAGAAGGAACAAGCATGACAGAAAAACTGGTGTTTTTTAATTGTGGTGCTGGAGAAGAGTACTGTATATCCCAGGGATTGCCAAAAAAATAAATAGATATGTGTTGGAGAATGTACAGCTAGAGGGCTCCTTGGAGACAAGGATGGCAAAGTTTCGCCTTTCTTATGTCAGCTATAAACCTAGGCAAGGCTATTCATAAAAGAAGGACTCCATGCTTGGGTAGAAGTCAGGGAGGGAAAGGAAGAAACCCAATGAGATGGATTGACATGGTGACTTAAGCAATGGGTTTAAATATTTCAGACGTGATGAGTATGGTACAGGATAGGGCAGAATTCAGACTAACTGTTCATGGGATTGTTATGAGTTGTATACCTAACAACAATAACAACAGGAACATAGTTACAGGATGAAGTAATTTTCACATTAAATCAAATTATGTGAGACGAATATGAAGTTTGGAGGATGGGTTATCTTTTTGCTTTAATATTTTTACTCCTAACCAGACTGAATTGATGGAAAACATTTGTATTGACTTAGCTAAAAGTTGCTCCAACCAAGAGGGAAATTGTTTTATATTTGTGAACAGCATGCTTGCCTTATACTGTATAGATCAAGAAAAAACTGGCCCAGGTACCTGAAAGCCACTAAATCATAGGTGGAATGAGCTTTAAAGTCTATTCCTATGTCTCTTCTCTTTGTAAAACAAATATTTAGCCAGGACCTTACCTGTTTGGATATGAAAGGAAGGGATCAAAGCAGAGGTATTTTCTATCCATCAGGGAATTACTCATCAAAAAGGGTCGTGTGCTGGTTATGTTATGTTGGTGACTAATATTTGATTCTTATCTCATCCTTTGTTTAGTTTTCTCTCAATCCTATAAACATATCAAAGTTCAAGAAAAGCAAAAGGAGATGTGTGTGTGTGTGTGTGTGTGTGTGTGTGAATGTATGTGTGACTCTGTTTACAGAATAATTATTCCGTGAGAATTGGGCTGTTAACCCAAAGACCAAGATCCTCTGGCAAAGAAGAGCAAACTCTTTTCTTCCAATTTACAGTCTCAGAAGCTCAATAGGAGATCAGCTGTTAGTCACTGTCAACTCAGTCAAGGGCAATGAGAAAGAGAGAAGAATTTTTGCATTGATTAGACTTTTAAACATCCATATGTAGATTAAACATTGTTTCATTATACTCTAACCACACTAACTCCAGACATCAAGTAAAATTGTCCAAATTGGCTTAAAAATCTAAGAGAAAGAATTACGGAATAGAGTGAACTAGTCAAACACTGAGCTGACTTTGTTGGAATCTTTTGCAATTGCTGTTGCATAAATCCTCTATAGACACCTACTTGGCTCATTTCTATGCTCAAGTCTGTACTCTAATGCTACCATATCAGTAGGATCTTTCCTGGTCACTGTAGAAAACAATTTATCTCTCCTCACCTTTATTTTCATCACAACACTATTTGTAAGTACTGAACTCTATATTTGCTTGTTACTTATTTACTACCTGTCTTTCTACACATACAAGCTTCATGATGACAGAAAATAGAATTTGACTCCAAATAGGAGAGGCAGTTAATCACACCAGAAGATATTGCCTATCCTTCTTCTGTGGAGCGGCTAGTTGATTCCAAGTGCATGTCTTGGGGATTGCAGCACAGCTTCTGGACACTAGGCCAGGTGTGTGTGTGTGTGTGTGTGTGTGTGTGTGTTGGAAAGCGGGAGTGGTATCTACTTGTATCTACTTCCTAAACAACATGGCTCTAGAAACTCTATGAACTTTGATAAATGTCAATAGTTATAAAAAGGCTTCCGGTATTTTGTTCATAGCACCACTATGAGTCGTGCTCGACTCGACAGCAATCAACAAATATGTATATGTATGTGTATATGTATATGTATATATGTATATGATGTACATGCATATGTATATGATGTATATGTATATGTATATATGTGTGTGTGAGTAAATAAATTAAGTGATTTAAATGAATTCAAGACTTAAGACAATCTTTCGTTTCTTAACCTTTTGATTCTTGAAAGTACTGAAATGGATCATTTTTTGCCAATCGTATAATCAATATGCAAGAATAAACTGTCCTTTTAAACTAGTTTTTTTAATAATATAAAGGTAATCCCTTCAGAACTATCCTTGAAATGAACTCTCTATCATCTTTACACCATGCAAATTTTAACTCCTTATTTCTTAATTCAGTGAAGTTTGTTCAGCTGGTATCTCACCACATCACCTCATCTCTTCCACCCACCAGTCAAGACTGCTCATGTCATAACTCTGATGGAATCATAGACCTTTGAACTTATATAAAAACCTTTATCTCAGGAGTTACAATGCATTATATGATAATTGCTTGCTTAATTAAACAATCTTCTTGTTGGGTTTTTTTTTTGCTGTTATATACCTTCAAGTGGCTGTGATTCATAGTGACCCTATGTACAGTAGCCCTGAAACCTGCTCTATCTAATAAAAAAACATTATTTTGATTTTCTATATGGCAAAACAGAAGTAAATGAAGAAAAACGGCAGAACAACAATGGAGAGAATAAAAGATTAATTATTTTTATGCTTACTCAAACAAGGGTTTCATCATTACCTCAAATGATAGATAGTATAATTTAATGGATAAAAAAGTACACTAAATTTAATACCTGGGTTTTAGAAGAAGAGAGAAATTGCCAAGTTGCTCTTGCTTTAGTTTTTATTTTATTTTACTTACCTGTTTGGTTCTCAAGAAGTGTGTTTTTGGGATTTCACTCTCCAGGTGTTGGAAATTATTCATACCTCAGAGCTGGTCTTACATTGGATTTCTGAGGCTGCAAATTTTTTTTTAAATTTTTTTAAATAAAATTTTTATTTTATATTGGTTTATTTACAAAGTTCATATACCTTGTTTTTTCACACAGGATCTTTCCCATTTCCTTTACCCACCCCTCCCTCTACACATCAAAATGTGTTAACCCCTGTTCATCCTCACACCTCTGCTCCTACCCTCTCCCCCTGGGATTCTCATACGTGTTTTACTAGTTATATTTATTTCTATAATAATGGTCTTATACAGTATTTGTTCTTATGGAACTGAGTTAATTCACTTAGCATAATGCTCTCTAGGCCCTCTCAAGTTAGGTAGTAATTTTCAAAACCATTGCTCCTGCATGCACCATAGTATTCCATAATATGAATGTACCATTATTTCTCAGTCCATTCGATTGTGGTTGGACATTTGGTGTGTTTACATATTGTTGCAATGGTGAATAATGCTGCTATGAACACTGGTCTCCATTTGTGCCTCAGTTCTCATTTTCTTGGGGTATATTCTGAGCAGTGGAATAGCTAGGTAATCTAGAATTTCTATGTTCAGCTTTTTGAAGGAGAAGACAAACTACCTTCCAGAGTGGTTGTACCATTATACAATCCCACCAACAGTGTACAAGAGTTTTTCTCTCACCATGTCCTCTACAATATGTATTACTTGCTCTCCTATTAAACTTTCCCACTGCTACTGGAGCGAGATGGCATCTAATTGTGGTTTTGATATGTGTTTCTCTTATTGCCAGTGATTTTGAGCATTTCTTCTTGTGTCTGTTGGCCATCCATATATCTTCCTCTGTGAAAAGTCTTTCCAGGTCTTTTTTAAGAGAGGAGATTGTCCATCTTTTTCTTCCTCAAAGCTACTTTGGTATCCAAATGAACTAGGCCACAAGAGCTCCAGATAGGAAGTACAGTTTCCAAGTAGTACCTTTCCTGTCTGCATCTAGTTTCTCATAAAAATGGCATGTTGCTTTCTTGTGAAACATTAGTCATAATTAATGAAACTATGCTGATGCATTACTATGGACTAAAGTCCATAGTTGACGCCAGTGTTTATGCTTTATATTATGCAGTCCTATGCAGGGTTTTCTCTTTCACTGTTCTAAAAATTGCTTGTCTGTCAAATGCTCTTCTACATCTGAACATTCAGTTTAAGACAGACTAGGAAGAAGGATTGGCCATCCACTTCTGAAATAGCAGGCCTCTGAAAACCCTATGTACAACAGAACACTAAGGTAGAACTTTCAAGGATGGAAATACAAAGGAAGAGAAACATTTGTAAGCAGACACTAGTGACTGGAACATGGAATGTGAGAACCATGAATGTAGGATAAGTAGATATTGTTAAGAAAGAAATGGAACGCATAAATATGGACATACTAGGCATTGAAGAGATGAGATGGACCGGCATGGGGTATTTTGCGTCAGATGATCATATGATATATTACTCCAGAGATGAAAAGGCGAGAAAAAGTGAGGTTGCTTTCATAGTTAAAAAAGT
Organism: Elephantulus edwardii; assembly: GCF_000299155.1. Taxonomy (NCBI): domain Eukaryota; kingdom Metazoa; phylum Chordata; class Mammalia; order Macroscelidea; family Macroscelididae; genus Elephantulus; species Elephantulus edwardii. The sequence goes on from NW_006399851.1 coordinate 2,542,862, forward strand.
AATTTCTAGATGGTCAACACTCTTGGCACCAGTAGCCAGGAAATCAGAAAATGTGTTGCGATGAGAAAGTCTGCGGTTATGGACCTCTCTAAAGTACTCAATAAAGTACTCAAGAACAACGGTGTCTCTCTGGAGACTAAGGTGCGCCTGATACAGGCCACGGTTTTTGCAATCACTTGTTATGCATCAGAGAGTTGGACAATGACTAGGGAGGATAAAAGGAGAATTGACGCCTTTGAGCTGTGGTGCTGGAGAAGAGTATTGAATGTACCATGGACTGCTAGGAAAACAAACAGATTCATCCTGGACAGGGTTAAACCAGGCTGCTCCTTGGAGGTAAGGATTCTGGGGCTTCATCTGACATACTTTGGACACGTTGTAAGGAGGGACAGGTCCTTAGAGAGGGACATCATGCTTGGGATGGTGGAGGGACAGCACAAGTGACTGGGGTAATCGGGATGGGTGTGTCAAAAGCAGCACAATTGGCGCATGATAGAGCAAGGTTTCAGGCTGTTGTACAAAGAGTCGCTATGAGTCACAAGCAACTCGATGGCACATAACAACAACAATGTTTTGGGGAAAATATAATGTCATATATCTACTGTTAGAGTATTAAACAGAATTATTTTACTTCTTTGAAATACATTTAATTCTTCGATCTCTGTCCCCAGAAACTATGGAAACTTTAGATCATTTTATCATAAATACAGTTTTTTCCTCTTTAGAGTGTTGTCTGCCTGGATGACACAAATAGTTCGTCCACTTGACTGTCAACTCAAAGGCCATATATTTGCAATGATACAGTATGTACTCTTCTTATACTAGACTCTTCCACCTTTTGTGTTGTTTTATTGCTGTTGGCATCAAGTCAACTACTCCTCATAGAGATACAATGAACAACAGATCTGAACCCTGCTGTATTCTCTGCCATTCCTCAAACTATGCCTTGTTTAAGTTTATTGTTACAGTCTTTGTGTCAGTCTATGTCCTTGATGGTCATCCTTTCTTTCACAGACTCATTTCATTTCCCAGCATTATGATTTTTTTCCAATGACTGGTTCCTACTGATGACATGTCCAAAGATTGTGATATTGAGTGTCACAATCCTTGACTATATGGGGCACTCTTGTAGCAGTTCCTCCCAGATTCACTTACTTGTTCTTTTGACAGTCCATGGGATATTCAATGTTCTTCTTCAAAACAACAATTCAAAGGTATTTATTCTTCTTTAGTCTTCTTTGTTCATTATCTAAAATGCATATGCATGAGTAGAAACTAAAAATACCATGGCTTTGATCATGTACACCCTAGTCTTTAAACTGATAATCTTGCTTTTTACTATTTTGTAAATCCTTAACAGCAGATTTTTCCAGAACAATCTACCTTTTGATTTCCTGACTGCTACAATTATGAGTGTTGATCATGGTCCCAAGTAAAATTAAGTTATTAACAACTTCAATATTTTCCTTCTTTTTATTAGTCTGCCTATGGGCTTAATAGTAAAGAATTTTGTTTTCTTGATGTTGAGATGTGGTCCATTTTGAAGGTTGTGGTCTGATCTTTAGCAGCTAGTGTTCAGGTCCTCTTTACTTTCTGCAAGCAAAGTCTTATCATCTACATAATGAAGGCTATTCATGAGTCATCTTTAAATCTCCAGTATTAAGTCCAGTTTCTTGCATTATTTGTTCTGTATACATTTAGAATAAGTCATATGAATATAAAGTTAGCACACATCTTTTTGTTGTTTGAAAACTCATTAATTTTTATTGTTGGATAAAATACTATAATATGAATGTACCTTCATTTGTTATTCCTATTGAAAGACATCTTGGTTGCTTGTAATTTTTGAAACATGAATAAAATGGGGTTAGTGAAGATTATCATATGGACTGTCAAAAAATAAAACAAGTATGTCTTGGAGGAAATGTAACTAGGATGCTCTTTAGAGACAAAAATGATGAACTTTATTTCCCATATTTTGAGCATATTATCAGGAATGATTATCCTTGGGGAAAAAAATATCATGCTCAGAAAGACAGAAGAAAGACAGAGGATCAAAGAAGAGAAGACCCTCAAGGAGATGGAACAATGCAGTGACTTCAAGAATGAGCTTGAGGGTGGCAGAGAGTTTGAAGTTGGTGTAGGATAGAGCAAGATTCTGATGTGTTCTATTCTGAGGGGCATTATTTAAAAAGTCAGAAAAAGTATAGGTAATATTATTTTAACATTTGTTTGTGTATGTCCCAGTCTATTGTCCTTACCTCTGAATAATTGAACATCAGTTCTAGATTTGAATTCTTATTATTTAGTGAAGACTTTTAATTTCACTTTCTTAGTAGTAAAGTCAAGCTGTTAGATTAAATTATTTTTTCTGACAACTTCAGTACCTGAACTGCATACAATAGAGTATTAGGATATTGGTCATGCAGTATTATGAGAACACACAAGAAATCCAAAGTTGAGCTGTATTATATTTTATACCCTCAATATTTGAACTTTAAAAAAAGTTTTTATCACTCAGCAAACTAGGATAAATGAATTATTAAATAATTTTCACTTCAGTTTTAATCTGAAAGAATATAATGCCATACACATAGAAAGGAAAAAAAAAAGGGAAAAAAACCTCCTATAAACGCATCTGTTGTGAGAAACCAGTTGTCACTGAGTCAGTTTTAACTCATGGAAGCCACAAATGTTCATCTGAGAAACAAGAACAGCATAAGTCATAGACCAAGACTACTAAGTATTTATCATTTGGAGTTTGTTGCTTTGTACCATCAAGTCAAAGCCAAGCCATAGCTGTTCCCCTCAGTAGACTTTCAGGCAGTTTAATAGCATGGAAGGAGATTATCCCTCTTCTTCCCACTGAGCAGCTGGTGCGTTTGAGCCACCAAAGTTTTGTTAATACAATATTTGTTAATGTGAAACTCATTTATTATTTGGTTTTCATAACTCTACCAGTGGTACATTTAATTGCCAATTAGCATCAATATCTCTTTGTATAACAATAAATAAATGCAATGACATCAGCAATGATTAGTTTATTCAATCTTGATGTGCCTAGTTTACTCTCATACGTGATTGTTGTTGTTGTTGTTATGTGCCATCAAGTCAACTATGATTCATAGTGACCCTGTCCACAATAGTTCTAATGCTACTTTATCACAAGCCAATTTCACTGTCTCTGACACACACACACCCTCATTACCCCAGTTATTGTGTCAGTCATTCTCTTCTAAGGTCTTCCCCTCTTGTACTGCCCCTTCACACTCCTAAATATATTGTTCTTCTTGAAGGACTGGTTGCCCCTGTCAACATGCCTGAAGTATGTGAAATGGAGCCACAAAATCATTGCCTCCAAGGAAAGGTTTGGTTTCACACTCTCAAGGACAGAACCATTAGTTCTCCAGGCAGTCCATGAAATGTTCAATACTCTTCTCTAGCATTTCCACTCAAAGGCATCAATTCTTCTTCTATTATCTTTGCTTATTGTCCAGCTCTCTGAAGCATAACAAGTAATTGCAAAGACCATGGCCTGAATCAGGTGCACCTTAGTTTCTAGATTGACATCATTGCTCTTCAGTACTCTGGAGAGGTTCCTGAAAGCAGATTTTCCTAACGCAATTCATCTATTGTCTTCCTTACTGCTGGTATCAAAAGTATTGATTGTGAAACAAATCAAGTTAAAATTGTTAATAATCTCAATTTCTTCTCCATCTTTCATAATGTTGCCAATTTTCCCAGTGTTGAGAATCTCAGTTTTCTTGATGTTCAGCTTTAATCCATATTGCAGACTACAATCCTTGACCTTCTACAGCAAATACTTCAAGTCCTCCTCAGTTTCAGCAAGCAAGGTTGTTCCATTTGCATAATGCACTTTGTTGCTGTGTCTTCCTCCAATCCTGATGCCACTTTTCTCCTCATAAACCCAGCCTCTTAAATTGTCTATTCTATATAGAGATTGAAAAGATATGGAGACAGGATACATCGCTAACATACTCATTTCCTGATTTTGAAACATTTAGTGATTCCTTGCTCAGTTCTGATAACTGCCTCCAGGTCCAAGTAGAGATTTTGCATAAAGACAACCAGGTGTTCTGGAATTGCCCTTCTTTCCAAGGTTAGCCACAGTTTGTTGTGACCCACACAGCCAAATGTATTTGCATAGTCAATGAAACACAGAGAGACATTCTTCTGTTACTCTCTGCTTTCTGCCAAGATCCATCTGAAATTGGTGATGACATCCTTAGTGCCAAGATCTTTTATAAATCTAATTTGTTCTTCTGGTAATTCTCTTTCAATGCACTATTCCAATCATTCTGGATGATCTTCAACATGATTTTGAGTCTGTGTAGTATTAGTGGCATTGTGACGATATTTTTTACACTCTTATGAGATCACCTTTCTGGAATGGGAATAAATATGTATTTCTTCCCCTCAGTTGACCAGATAGCTGTCCTCCAGATTTCTTGGAACAGCCTAGTAAGCATATGCAGGGTTGCCTGCCTTTGTTGAAATATGTCCACTGGTATTCCATAAGTTCCTGGGTCCTTATTTTTTCCAATGCTTTTTCATGAAAATATTCTGTGTCAGTAGATTCTTTTTCATACTGTGATTCTGTGTACTCTTCTGTCTTCTTGTGATGCTTCCTGTATTATTTAAGGTAAACAATTCAATTGAAAAATAGGCACAAGATATGGACAGTTTACCAAAGAAGACATTCAGTTGGCAAACAAGCTAATGAAGAAATGTTTAAAATCCCTAGCTCAAAGAGAGATGCAAATCAAAAGTACTATGAGGTATCATCTCACACTAGTAATAATAGGAAAATTTAACAGACAACAAATGCTGGGAAGGTTGTGGAGAAACTGGAACCCTTATTCACTATTGGTGGGAATGTAAAATGGTGCAGCCACTAAGGAAGGCTGTATGTAGCTTTCTCAAAAGTTGCAAATAGAAACACCATTTGATCCACCAAGCCCACTACTGGGAATATATCCCAAAGACATAATAACTACCATCCAAGCAGTTATATGCATACCCATGTTTATCTTGGCTTTGTTCACAATAGCAAAAAGTTGGAAACAACCTAGGTGTCCATCAACAAACGAATGGATAGAGAAGCTGTGGTGTATTCACACAATGGAATACTATGCTGCATTGAAAAACAAGGAACTCAGGGAATATTATTCAAAATGGGTGACCCTGCAGGACATTATACTGAGTGAAATATCTCAGACACAAAAAGACAAATACTGCATAGTGTCACTGTTGTAAGATGGGACTGACATTGGGGTTAGGAGGAGACTGAGAAAGATGGGATAAATTATGTATGCTATATTGAAACAGATGAGGGAGAGAACTGTTTAAAAGGCTATGATTAGGTATTGTCATGGCAGGAGTCCAGAAAGAAGGCTGCACAGTGGAGTAGACTTAGGAGGAAGGATTTATAACAATGAATGAATTTTTCTTTTACTTTTCAAAGAGAAGAACAAACTAGAGGGGAGGGTGGCCGGGAAGAAAAGTGCAATAATGAATTTTCATTAAAATAAAAAAAAATAAAATAAGTGCTCTGTCAGGAACTCTTGAAGGTCCACTTCAAGATTCTTTCTCCTGATCAAGAAAACGGAAGAAGTGCCTGGTGGGATGTGAAGCTGACCATGTTCTCTGTTTTTAGAAGAAGGAGGTGATGAGGTAAATATCAAGCTGCTGGAACTATGACTGGCTGAATGTAAAAGCTTTACTTGGCAGTGTCCCATGTTCACACTTGACAAGATCATTTTCTACTTTCTTTCTTATGACTAAATTTAAGTAACAAATCCCTGTGGTTTGTGTTGTTATAAACATGGGATGAACAGTGATGGAAGTGCCTACTTATATTACTATATGATGTACAAACCTTTGAAAAAAAGGTTCTTCCCATAGCATCTTTAACTATTACAACTCTAGGCTTGAATTTATTCTTCAGTTCTTCCCATTTAAGAAATGTCAATGGAATCAATCCAAGTGCCCATCAACAATAGAAAAACTGTGGTACATTCACACAATGGAGCTATGCACACTACGCAGCATATAAAAACAACTACATAGTCAAACATTACACAACATGGTGGAGCCTTGAGGATATTATGCTTAGTAAAATAACTCAGTTACAAAAGGACAAATAGTGCATTACACTACTGTTATAAAATAGGGCAGACCATGGGCCAGGGGTTGGGGAGGGAATGGGGAAAGAGTTGATATATAACAAATGAAAACTACATTAGAAGATATTAGGGGAAGAACTGTCCAAAAGGACAGTTGATTATGCATTTTATATATGAGAAAAATCTGGACAGAGGGTACATTTTGCAGTGGGCTAGGGGAGAAAGAGGGAGAGAGGAATAAAATGTGCAACAGTGAACAAACAAAACAAATACTGAGTGACTTCATCACTTTTAATTTTCTGATTCCAGCTCTTTGCCCATTTCATCAAAATACATTGCTGTATCTTCCCAAACTGCATTTTGAAATATTCTGTTCAGCTCTTTAACTGCCTGCTTTCTTCTCTTTGCTTTGGCTTATTCCTACATTAGTGCAACCCTCAGAGTCTCTATTGACATCCATTTCAAACTTCTCATCCTTCTCCGTCTTTTTAATGACCTTTTGGATTCTTCACGGATAACATTCTTGATATCCTCACACAACTCATCTGGCCTTTGCTCAATAGTGTTCAATACCTCAAACCTGTTCTTGAGATGTTTGGTTTTTGGTTTTTGTTTTTAATTGAAGTGGAATAGATTCAAAGTCAAATCTTGGTTCTTGTGGATTTAACTTACCTTGGCTTCAGTTTGAACTTGCCTATGTGTATTTATTTGTATGTTCCATAATCAGCTCCTGGGCTAGTTTTCACAGCATGATATGAACTGAATAACTGCATATTAGAACATATAGTCTCACTCTTACTGTTGGTCTTGTTCTAAACATAATCACACACACACAAAGACTTACATAAATAATGTTTTTATGTGCCATCAAGTCACCTGTAACTTGTAGTGGCCCTATGTTCAACAGCTCTAAAGCCTGTCCTATTCCGGGCAAATCTCACTGACTTTGAAACACATACCTTCATACCCCATTTACTGTATCAATCCATCTTATGGGGGCCCTTTTCTCCTGCTTGTCCCTCCACTCCTTAAAGCATGATGTCCTTCTTCAAGGATTGATACCTCCTGGCCATGGCCCAAAGTATGTGAGACAGAGCTTCAAACTTGGTCTCTCAGGAGAAACTTAGTTTCATCCTCTATTTGTTTTCTTTGTAGTCCGTTGTATGTTCAGGACTCTTCTCCAGCACCACAACTCAAAGGCATCAATTTTTCTTATGTTATTCTTAGTTATTGTCCAGCTTTCTGATGCATAGCAAGATACTGCAAAGACCATGGCCTGTATTAGGTGCACTTTAGTCTCTAGACCAACATCATTGCTTCCCAGTACTCTAGAGAGGTCCCCGATAGCAGATTTTCTCAGTGCAATTCGTCTTTTGATTTTCTGACTGCTGGTGCCAACAGTGTTGATTGTGGAGCCCCTCTAACAACGTGCCCAACATATAGAAGATAAAGTTTCACCATCTTTGCCTCTAGGAAGTACTTTGGTAACACCTCCTCCAAGATAATTTGTCTTACTTGTTTTGTATGCATGTGAAAGTTGTATAATGAATAAAGGTTACAGAAGAACCAATGATTTTGAATTGAGGTGTTGGAGTTAACTACTGATTCACCATAATCTGTTAAAAGAACAAACAAACCTATCTTGTTGCTGTTGTTGTATTTGTTGTTATGTGCCCCTGAGTCAACTTCGACTCGTAAGGACCCTATGAACAATAGCTCTGAACCCTGCCCTATCCAGAGCCAATCTCACTGTCCCTGACATATCTCTCCCTATGACCACAGTCACTGTATCAATCCACCTTGGCATCTTCCTTTCCTGTGCTGTCCCTCAGTATTTCCTAGCTTCATATTCTTCTGCCCGGAATGGTCCCTCTTGGCCATGTGCCCCAAATATGTGAGACAGAGCTTCAAACTGCTTACTTCCAAGGAGCAAACTGTTTTCACCTTATCCAGGAATGATCTATTTGTTGTCTTAGCAGTCTATAGTATGTTTAATACTCTTCTCCAGCATCACAACTCATAGGCATCAATTCTTCTTCTATCATCCTTGGTCATTGTCTAGCTCTCGGATGCATAGCAAGTAATTGAGAAGACCATTACCTATATCAGATGCACCTTAGTCTCCAAACTGACATCATTGCTCTTCAGCATTTTAGAGCAGTTCTTGACAGTGGGTCTTTCCCAGTGAAACTCATTGTTTCATTTCCTGACTATTGTACTGGTGCCCTGCACTGCTGGTGCTGGGGATGCTGGCAGAGCAGGATAGGGAAAGGGAAAGGGACCAAGATATACATGCCAAATAGAGGAACCAATACAAAAGCTACCAGTTACTTTTATAGTGGGGAAACGTCTTTCATATGTTCTTTTATATAAAATACTTGTCTGTAAGGTATTGTACTAAAGCTGAATGTTCAAATAAGACAAACAAGGAAGACTGTTTGGCTATCCACTTCCAAAACAACAGGCCTTCAAGAAGTCTTTGAATAGTAGAACATACTTAGACTAGTAGATATGACACCAGAGACTAAGCCCTTGTACTGAGAAACACAAATGTAGAGAGGATCAGTTGTAAACAGACACTATTGAATGTGGGATGGGAGAAGTATGAGTGTAGGAAAATTGGACATTGTTAAAGAGGAAATGGGATGTATAAACATTGACATACTTGGTAGGCATTGGGAAGCTGAGATGGATCGACATGGCCATTTTAAATCAGACAATCATATTATTTATTATCATGGAAATAGTTACAAAAGGTTATCTTAGATAATTTTATAAGATTGTTATAGTGTCTATGACATATAATAATAGGTTATAGTCTCTATGATGTATAATAATATAGAAAAGCATAGTTCATAAGTGGTTTCTATTATGAATAGATTATCTTTTGTGTAGATAGGGTGTGTATAAATCAGTAAGAAAAACTATGTGAAGGAAATATGTACAGGATATGTCATGGAAAATGATAAAAGATATGAAATGAGGAAAGTTTATAAATAGAGGTTTAATTTAATGTCATTCTTATAAAAATATCAAGAAGTATCAACAATATAACTGTGAATAATGATAACAAGAGAAATGATGTTATCATGAAGGAAATCGCCTGTAAGATGCAAAGTCTGAGGAAATGAAAAATTACTTAGTAGAGTATAACTATTAAAAATGAGTAGTGAGAAGAAAGCTCTGGTGGCCTAGTGGCAAGAAGCTGAGCTGCAATCCTGAGAGCGCACAGTTCAAATTCACCAGATGCTCTGCTGGAGAAGGAGGGGCAACATCTTGTGTTAGTGGGACTCAATTCAAAGGTACATAACAAGGAAAAAAATAGATTGTTTGACTTGACAGTAATACCTGTTTTTCATTAAAAAGGGAAAACATGGGATAAAGGAGATGGTAATTCAAAATTTTGGAGCTAACTAGGTACCAATAAAAAGTTCCCAAAGGATAGGAATAGTGAAAGAAATAGAAAGCACCCAGTGAGAGAGGAAATGAGCATTTATAGAAAGAGGAGATGCAAGAGCCCAGGGATGGCTGTCATAAACACACATTGCATAATGCATGATGGATCAGTTCTATTATTTAACTTTCTAAAAGATGTAACAATATAGAGATATGCTAACCATCATAGTCAGCATTAATTTACAGTGGGAGAAATAATTAGAATCTCACTTTTTCTGAAGAATGGAGTGAAAATGTAAACAATGCTTCCCTCCAGGCAAGTGCTTTATCAAGTTGACAGGTGCATTTGAATTTCCATGGGTGGGGGATATAATAGGTTATTTATGTGTCATTTTAATAGAAAGACCCAACCATCAAGATGGACAGCAGACTTTATCAGTACTGCTGTTTGCAACTAATCCTCCAATTTAGTACCCCATGAAAATACCTGCAACAAAACCTGTCCATTTTTCTTTTACACTCCATTATGGGAAAATCAATATGGGCACTATTCATCGCAAATCTCCTGCTCGGCGGGTGCCTGAGCCACAGAATGTGAAAGAACCTGACAGTTCAGCACTCTGTTGGCAGAACTGATTACTTATGACTTTATTCTAAACTCTTTGCTACCCAGAATGACTTAGTTAGTTCAGATATTGTCTGTTGTTATCTAGTCAGAACTGACTCATATCTGTGGGTTTTCCTTCAGCGGGTTTTGAGAAGCTGTAAATTGCTTGGGAGGAGATGATCTTTCCAGTAACCTGTATTTAGATTATCAGTACAACTCTTTACCTTTTAGGGTACCAGAGCTTCCTACACATCTATATATAATCTAGAATCTATTACTAGTATACGTTGCTAAGAAGTTTTTGGTCTGATTAGTTTAGATTCAAGCATCATCTGGATTTATTTTAAAGCCAACAATAAGAGCAAGTTCACTATAAACCTTGACAGATTTCATTTTTGTCCCCTGTCTTTTTTTTAAAACTCAAGCAGTGAATTATGACTGGTAAATGTAATGAATTGTAATTCATTCACACAACCAATAAACTATAGAGTGATTATTTTACCATCTGACTGGTGTCGTCCAAGACCGTCTGACTAGTTATTTTCCAGAAAAATTAGATTTCTTTCTCCTCTTAAATGTTGTCACTTTTTTACAGAGACATTCTATAAAATCACATTCAGAAAATATTTCTGCTTCCAGTGGTACATATTAAAATGTCACAGAGTTCATAATTGACTTATAAAGCTACATGAGGCTAATGATCAGAAGGTTCAAAATCCAGCATTTCTCTTATGGAAGTGTCTTAAAAGCAGATATCTAGGATTCTTCTTTGTTTCTCCCTAGGTTAGAAAAAAACACACATTTTCCTAATGTATATTAGATCAAAAACTCCATTGCCACTGAGTCTATTTCAGCTCCCAGAAACCATATAGCTCATGGTAGAACTATTCCATAGGATTTTCAAGAATATGATCTTTATGGATCTCTCTCTCCTATGAAGTGGCTATGATTTGAACCACCAACATTTGGGTCACAGATGAGCTGTTAATCATTGTGCTACCAAAATTTTTTTCTTATTACTTCTATTTTTAAAAAATCCTATATACATTCTTTTTTCCCCTTCTTTATAGAAAAGAAAGTTGGCAAAGAAAGCACTGGTGGTCTAGACTGTAAAAAGTTATAGTAAGATGAAGTTGTACTGGTTTTAATCCACCTGTTTCTCTGCAGGAGAAAAATAAGTAATCCTCTCCTTAGGGATTTACAGCCTCAGAAAAAAAGTAGTATCAGCTATGTGACGGTTCTCACTTAATGGTACATAAAACAACGACTGATATATACAGAAAAGCTATGTCATAAACCAGGGGGAAAAAAGTGTCAATGATTCTCTTGAGCCATGAATTCAAAGGATCATTTACTTCTAACATTTCATCACATGAAAATAAAACTTATTAATTCAGAGGCAAATAAAGCCACTGATATGAATGAACTCTTTGAAAAGTGATGCTACCATTGAAATATAGCTGTCTCTTATAACAAATATATTTTCCTAAAGATTGTATATATACTTCTAAGCCAAACTAAACACCAAGAAATGAATTATAACTGATATGCTATGCTCCTTGACTTATGTTATAAGCTTTTAACTTTTTTTATACTCCTGGCTAGTAACTTCCTTTACAATGCACTTTATATCCATGGTATTTACTTCCGTGTTGAACAAGCAACGGCTCCATGAGTGCCATATCCAGTGTCAGGGGGGTTTGCCACTTTCAATGAATTTTTACAGATACAAGTAGATTCATAGTTACAAGATGCCTTATTAATAGGGTTTTAGTTTCTTGGCCGTCTTATGAGGATCTTGAGAAGGTCCTTTAATGAGCCAAAATTTCACCTGGAACATTCAGCTTACAGAAATAGCAATGGTATGATCAATGCAACTTTCAAGAATTCATGACAACTACAATGACATCTACAAAGGGCACAGGAGGTATTAGAGGGCTAAGATCTTTATTGATTAAAAAAATAGATAATATCTGAATTTGCATCCATCTATCAATCATGATTATAGGTGAGTCATGTTCAAATATTTCTATATCATGAAAAACCTTATCTTGGATTTTCTATATAGTTTTCATTTACATCTTTTATGTCTTTTGAGTGATCAGATTTACCTGAATATATAGGGTTATGTAATTATTTGTGAATGGCTACTGTATTTTCATTCTATAGTTATTATAAATCAAGCATTGTTTTACCATTGATTAATGTGGTTGATCTGATTAACTCATTGCATATTGTCTTTGGAAAGCACACATTCTTAAGATATACAGTAGTTTCTTTAACAACCTTACATATAATATAAGGAGTTCCTGTGGCCTATAATACGATGCTGCACTGCAATTTCAAAGGTATGTAGTTTGAATTCATCGTCTGTTCTGTGGTGGAAGGATGGGCAATCTCTTCCTGTGTGATTTGCCACCACTGAAAAGCTGCTGAAGGGTCTGCTACGGACTGGTTCCACCTTAATGGTACACAGCAACAACATATAATGCAACAAAAAGATTCTTATTTGACTCAAAGCAGGACATCCAATGTAAAATGGAATATAAGTCACTTCCTTCAACTTTCATGAGCTTCAATTTCCTCTTGAGGGAAATGATCCTTTATAGCTTACCTTGCCTGGTTGAGTCTATTATGAGTGATTAATATAAAAAGAAGGCATGATGTAGCATTTTAAAGTCTATGTTTGGATTATTATTAATAATTTATAAATCAAATTTGTCAGGAAGTATAAAAATAACTTATTAGTAATTTTGTATCTTACCAATAATCGTTGTTGTTGTTGTTATTATGTGCCATCGAGTCGCTTGCAACTCATAATGACCCTATGTACAAGAGCTCTAAACGCCATTCTATCCTGTGCCAACCTAGGCATCTCAAACACACTCATTCCCACCACTCCAGTCACAGAATCTATGCATCTTATCAAAGGTCTTCCTCTCCTTTGCCACCCCTCCACTCTGCCAAATATGATATCTCTCTCCAAGGACCAGCCCCTCCTTGCAACATGCCCATAGTATGTCAGACGAAGCTTCAGAATCCTTGACTCCAAGGAAAATCCCAGCTTCACATTCTCCAGGAGAAATCTGTTTTCCTAACAGTCCATGGTATATTCAACACTCTTCTCCAGTACTAAAGCTGAAAGGCATCAATTTTCTTTCTGTCATCCCTATTCACTGTCCAACTCTCTGATGCATAGGGTGTAATTGCAAAGACTATAGCCCGGATCAGGTGCACCTTAGTCTCCAGCCTGAAACCATTGCTCTTCAGTACTCCTGAGAGGTCCCTCACAGCCAACTTTCCCAATGAAATTCATCTCTTGATTTCCTGGCTGCTGTTACCAATGCTTTTGACTGTGGAGCCAAGTAAACTAAAACTGTTAACTATCTCAATCTCTTCGTCATCCATACTGATGCTGCCAATTGACCCAGTGGTGACAATCTTTGTTTTCTTGATGTTGAGCTTCAGTCCATATAGGAGGCTGTAGTCCTTGACCTTCTGCAGCAAGCACTTCAGGTCCTCCTCAGTTTCAGCAAGCAGGGTTGTGTCATCTGCATAATGCAGGTTATTGATGATTCTTCCATCAATTCTGATGCCACATTCCTCCTCGTACAGTACAGTATCTCAGAAGATCTGTTACTCATAGTTTTCCAAATATATAAACATTTGGTATATGTCATTAAGGCTAAAATTGTATCTGAAGAAGAATTTAAAGCAAATCTCACTGTAATATTTACAATTCAATTTTTGTTAATGTAGGTTTCCGTCAATACAAATTTTAGAATTACTTTTCCATTTGTATTGGTATACAATGTCTTGGTACAATAAACCATGGATTTCCTTCCCCTCATAGAAGTTATCAGGTCCATACACATTAATGTTAAGGTGCATTTATATTAATGCTCAATTCATATCTTAAAGCTGATTGTCTCTATGGCATTCATTTGTGTATTTTCAGTCACATGTTAACCCGGAGTTTTCATCTGTTGGAGGCAACTTAACTTGGGGCCTACACTGTATATCCAAATATTACCAATAAGATACTCCAACATAAGAGAGAATCAACTCTCAATTGCTTTGATGTTAGAAGCATAGAGTTGGAAAATACTTTGAGGTATCCGTGGATTTACCAACCACTTCTGAAATAACAGGCCTTTGAAAACTCTATGAAAAATTGTAGAACATTGTTGGATATAGTTCTAGTAGAGGAGGCCCTCAGTTGGAAATACACTAAAAAAATGAGGAGAAACAGCTGCAAACATTCATTAATAATTGGAACATGAACTGTATGAAGTACGAATTTAGAAACATCGGAAATTATAAAAATACGATGGAATGCATTCAAGTCTATATCCTAGACATTAGTGAGCTGATACAGACTGGTATGGAAAAGTTTGAATCAGACAATTATATGATCTATCATGCTACAAATGACAAATAAAAGAGGAATAGTATTGAATTCATCATAAAAAAGAACACTTTGAGGTCTCTAGTGGCTTAGTGGTATAGAGTTGTGCTGCCACTTTAAAGACTGGTTTCTCTACAGGAGACAGATGAATCATCTCCTACTATACTGCTTACTGCCTCTGAAAACCTGCTGGTGGGTCGGTTCTGGTTTGACTCTACATAACAACAACAATTTCCTGAGCTACAGTGCTGCGAGAGGTAGAATACTAGCCTTACATATCCAAGGAAGACTTGCTAATACTACTACTAATGAAATATAAGCAACAACTACAAAAGTCAAAGATGAAGAAGTTGAGGATTTCTGCAAGCTTTTGCAGTAAGAAATTAGTCAAGCATACAATTAAGATTAAGGAAACATTATTAGTAACTAGAAAGCAAGAGGTGGAAATGAAGAATTGGTCTTTGGAAAATGCAGCCTTTGTGGTAGAAATGAGGCTGGATAGCACATTATAGATTCAGAAGAGACTGTGGAAAGAGAAATATTATTACTGAATTCAGAATAATTCTAAAAGTAAAGAATAATAGAACAATGTGACAATATGTTTCCTTGTGTTTTAGTGACAATGTAAAGACATTTAACTGTATAGATCACAACAAATTTATAGATAGCTTTGAGAATAATGGGAACTCCAAAAAAGCATAATTGTGCCCATGTGAAACCTATATGTAAACCAAGAAGAAGCTATTTAAACAGAACAAGGAAATACCACATGATCTAAAATCAGAACCTGTGAATAAAATTTGTATCTTTTCCCTATACTTATTCAATCTGCATACTGAGAAAATAGTTTGAGAAGCTAGATTATATGAAGGAGAATGTGAAAGCAAAATTTAGTTGTGCAAATAACCTAAACTTGCTTGCAGATAGTGAAGAAGATTTGAAGCACTTAAGTACAGAACCTCGAGATCTTCAATATGGATTATTTCTAAAAATCAAGAAAACAAAAATCCTCACCACTAGATCAACAGGAATGATATGTGGAGAAAAGATGAAGTCATCCATGAACTTCATTCTTCTTATATCCACAATCAACATCCATGGCAACAGTGGTTCAGAAATCAAAAGACCTGTGGCACTGGAAAGTGTGCTGTCAAGGATTTATTTAAAGTTCTAATGAGAAGGGATGTCAGTTTAAAGACTGGTGCAGTAGATCCAAACCATTATATTTTCTAGTTGTTTTCTATACACTGAAAGTTCAACAATTAACTAAGAAAAAAAAATAGAGGAAAAGTAATTCCTTTGAATTGTGGCATTGGGGAAAAGTACACAATATCTCATAGACTGCCCAAAGAACAAACAAGTCTGTTTTGGAGGAAGCTCAACGAGGATACTCTTTAAAAGCAAGGTTGGTGAAATTTCTTATTACATACTTTGGACAAGGTTACAAGATGTATTAGTCCTTGAGAAAAGGCATCACGCTGGAAAAGGTAAAAGTTCAGCCAGAGAGGATGACCTTCAATGCGATACATTACAAGAGTCGCTTTAACAATGGGTGTAAGCATGTTTAGGAGATTTAGGATGGTGCAGGATAAGGAAAGACTCAAATCTTGTAGGGTTGCTATGAATCTTATTTAACATGATGTCTCTTAACAACAATACCTTTGTTTTGCACTACTTTCCTATTCCTGAAAAAAAAAATAATAAATACACTCAAGTTTGTTTTCCAATAATAGTAATTGAATCTCTTCTATGTGATCATCAACAACAATCATTATTTACTAGTTTGTCATATTGTGATAGTTTTCATGCTACTCTGATGCTGGAAAATATATCATTGATATCTAAAATATTAGTAGGGTCATCCTTGATGGACAAGTGTCTGTGTTCTTCCAGACTAAAAGTCCATAAAGTAGGACCTATCTTGTGATCTTCTTCCAAAAAAGCATGCAATAAAATCATACAGTCACAACAGAATTTTGTGCAACTCCAGTGATTTGGACATTAGGAAAGATCAATTGCTAGAGGAGAGCGTTGTGCTTATTAGAATAGAGGGCCAGTGAGGGCATGAGAGTCACAACAGTGGGCTCATACATGCCAACCCACAGGAGAATTACACAGGTCTCAGGACCAGGCAATGCTCCTTCTCTTATTCATGAGGCCACCATGAGCCACGGTCCACAACACAGTTACAACGAAAAATGAAAACATGTGACATTTCAGAAGATGATTATCTTTAAAATTACCCTAATTTATCAGTATACTTCTAAGGAAACAGAGTATCCTATATTATCTCAATTAGGAAATAAATTTCCTAAGGACACCACATCTCTATGTCGTTGTTGTTGTTATGTACTGTCACTTGCAACTCATAGCGACCCTATGTACAACAGCCCTAAACTCTGCTCTGTCCTGTGCCAATTGCACCGTCTCCGACACACTCATCCTGATTACCCCAGTCACTGAATCAATCCACCTCAAAGAGGGCCTTCCCCTCCTGCTCTGTCCCTCCATCATACCAAGCATGATGTCCCTCTCCAAGGACCCGTCCCTCCTTACAACATGTCTGAAGTACGTTAGATGGAGCCTCAGAATCCTTGCCTCCAGGGAGCCGCCCCGGTTCAACCCTTTCCAGGATGAATCTGTTTGTTTTCCTAGCAGTCCATGGTACCTTCAGTACTCTTCTCCTGCACCACAGCTCAAAGGCATCAATTCTCCTTTTATCCTCCTTAGTCACCGTCCAACTCTCTGATGCATAACAAGTGATAGCAAAGACCATGGCCTGTATTAGATGCACCTTAATCTCCAGAAAGACACCGTTGCTCTTCAATACTTTGGAGAGGTCCCTAAAAGCAGACTTTCCCATGGCAATACGTCTTTTCATTTCCACATCCATATGTCTTCTAAATCTGAGAACTACAATAAATGCGGGAGGATATTATAAATGACATGACAACCTTAAGTACAACAGCTCTGAAGCCGGCTTTGTCATGAGCCTGTCTCACTAATTCTGACATACCTCATTGTCTTAGTTACTCTATCAGTCCATCTCATCTTGTGTCTTCCTCTCCTGAGTCCCCTCCACCCTTCCAAGCACGCTGCCCTCCTCCAAGGATCAGTCCTTCTTGGCCACATGACCAAAGTATGTGAGACAGAGCTTCAAAATTCAAGCCTCCAAGGACAAACTTTGTTCTAGTATCTCCAAGACAAACCTGTTTGTTTTCTTGATGATCGATGGAACGTTCAAGATTCTTCTCCAGTACGACAATTCAAAGGCTTCAATTATTCTTTTGTCATCCTTAGTCATTGTCTAGCTCTTTGATGCATAGCAAGCAATTGTGAAGACCATGGCCTAGATCAGGCACACCTTAGTCTCTAGGCAGACATTGTTCCCTCTCAGTACTCAGAAAAGGCCCTGGACAGCAAATTTACCTAATGCAATTCATCCTTTGATTTTCTGACTGCTGTTTCTGAGAGTGTTGATTGTGGAGATGAGCAAACTGTAACTAAACATTAAACCACAGAATGCTCCAGATTACAAATAATCTAGAAGAATGTCAATGCATCATGAATGAGATTCCTCTGATTTGAAGCTGACACCATAGCACCTAACATAGTCTGTGACTAAGTTCAATCTATACTAAATCCTAGATTATGTATGGTATCTGATGCCTATTATTGAAATGTCTCTCTCAAAGGGTAGGATATAGTACAATTTTATGAATAAAATGTTAAAGAATCCCTTGCATATACACTAAAACATTTTAAGCATAAAAAGACACTACTGTTATATTAATAGTTTATATTCACATTGCAATCACTTGTTACTATTATTATTTTGCGCTATTGTATAATAATAATATTACCTCAAAATTTTACTGCTGTAAACACTGTAAAAGTTATTTTGTAATTCCAGGCTGCATGTAATTTGACCATACACAATTTAGGGACTGCCTATATTACTTTGTTTGGAAATATTATAGTAAAGAATCATTTGCTTACTTAGTAGTATTCTGTGTAAACTGATCTCAAAAAATAGGAAACAGCTATGTGTTAATAATCTAATATACTATTTTTAAAGACTCAGAAAGAAAACTATTGGGCATAGTTGACCAATTCAGCAAAGTGGCAGGATATAAGATCAACATAAAAAATCAATTGGATTTCTCTACAGTGGCAAAGAGAATACAGAACTGTAGCTAAGAAAAACAATACCCATAACAATAGCTAATAACAAGATTATATACTTGGGAGTGAATTTCATCCCAAGTGGGTTTCAACAGATGGACTTTGCCAGAAGAATTGGGGGTCTCTGGCCTAGGGTGCATCAGCATTTGGACATTCTGGAAATTTAAAATACTGTAGCGTCTGAGAGTTGCACACCCTTGGGCCAAATGTTAATTTATTTTTGACAAATACTCTTTTGAGTGGTATTGCAGAGGTCTGGAGATCTGTCTATTTGCTCTACTGAAATAACACAAAGTTGCTGGGATAATGCACAATTGAGCCATAGGTGTATCAAACACCATAATTGGCTACTCAACGTAGGCAGTGTTTGTTGGAGCTCCCAGATTGATTCAGGTTTGGAGGCAGACTGGCATCCATTTCCTAAACTACATGCCTCTGAAAAGTCTAAAAACTTGGAGAAATGATGATAGTTATAGAAAGGTTTCAGGTCTTTGTTCTTCTGTTTATATATGCATTCTTCCCTCATGTGTGCTCAGTCTATATGGTAGACAAATCATTAAAGAAGTTAGACTCTATGAAGAAATATGTTGCATCAGAATAGGAAGAGATTGAAAAAGCAGCAGAATGCCCCCAATGGGCATTTTTGGTGATGAGAGCCAATGAGAATGCATGATTATGGAGGAATTTGGAATGATGGAGATCTTGGAGTTTGAACCATGCTTTAGTTCTTAAATTTGGTAGGCCCTCAGGTCTGGTTTTAATTGGTTTTTGGTGAAACATTCTACTAGGTCATATAGCCTTGGTCTGTTCACTTGCTATGTAGAGGCAACTTGTGGTTGCTGTGAAGCTGAGCATTGTGACACTGATGTGTCAAATGAATTAATGGTTACTCATGGTGGACAGTGTTTGGTGGAGCTCTCCAATTAAAACAAGCTTGAAAGCAGGAGTGGCATCCAAAATAGCTTGTCTCCGGAAACCCTATGATTCTGGAGAAATGATGAAAGTTATACAAGTGATACAATAATAAAAGTTATACATTCAGGTCTTTCATTCATGGGGTCGCTATGAGTCACCTATGACTCAACAGCACTTAAAACAACAACAACAATGTTGCATATTCCAGACAGCTTTCTTTATGGGAAAAAAAATTCATATTTTTCCCATTGACCTTCATGGAAACAAGATACTAGAATACATGTAGGTTAGAAAAGATCACATATCTTAAAATCATTGCCATCTAGTAAGAACCTACTCATAGTTTATCCACGTCTGGGATTGCACACGTTTGAATTACACAAAAGGATAGTTCCTATGTTTCACAAAAAAAAAAAAAAAAAAAAAAAAAAAAAGAAGACCACAACCAAACAAACAAACAAAAAACAAACAAAAAAACCCCTTTTGGTATATTTGAACAGTCAGACAAACATGCTGTTTTAGTCAGTTAACAGTACAACTCCTTATGGACTAGCCATTAGAGGGATGCATTTGAGCATAAATGCCTCATAAAGCCTTGACAAAATTCATAAAGTGTATTTAAGTAAACAAAAAGAAGCAAACTAATAATTTCTGAACATTATTCCAGTTGATTCTGAACAATGGCTGGAAAGTTAGTGAAGGGGAATAAAAATATACATGTCTAAAAAGACTAGATGAAAATACATGTGTGTGCACGTGCATGCGTGTGTGTGTGTGTATCTTACTGTTATGTGCCATCATATAGACTACTGCTCATAGGACACCAGGAAAAAGATTAGAAGATTTTGCTATCCTGCACCATCCTCACAATCTTAACCATGGTGAAGCCATTGTTATGGTCACCATGTCAATCCATTTCCTTCAAAATTTTCCTCACTTTCTCTGATCTTCCACTTTGAAGAGCATGAAGTTTGTTTCTAAGGATTGGTACCCCCTGATAACATGCTTAAAATATGTAAGATGACATTTCCCTGCCCATGTCTCTATGAAGCATTCTGGTTTTACCGCCTCAAAGACTAATTTGTCTGTCTTATTGACAGTCTATGGGATATTTTGTACTTTTCTCCAATACTACAATTCAAAAGCACTAATTCGTCTATCATTTTTATCGATTGTCTAACTTTCAAATACACAGGATGGAACTGAAAAAAATCTCATTTTTGATCAGGCACACCTTAAACCACATCTTTGCTTTTTTAGCACTTTAGAGAGGTTCATGACAATGAATTTTCACAAAGCAATATGTTTTATGTTTTTTGATTGCTACTGTCATTGGTGTTGATTATGAATACAAATAAATAATAATCATTGACAACTTAAATCTCTGATTATAATATATTCTAATGGTCCAGTAGTAAGGCTTTTACTTTCTTGTTGAAATGTAATGCATGTTGATGACCGTTCTTTGACCTTCTGAAGTAAGTGCTTCAAGTCTTGTTCAGTTTCCATAAGCAAGGTCATAACATCTGCATAATCTGCATAAAGTAGGTTGTTGATGAGTGTTTATTATAGATAGAGATATAGACAACATAGACAGATGATACAAATACAGATACAGCGAGAGTGGTAGCGGGAGTGGGAGCGAGATATATATGTATATACAGGAGTAGCATCCACTTCATAAACAACATGCCTCTGGAAACTCTATTAGCTTTGTTCATAGGGTCGCCTTTTGTTCATAGGGTTACTATGAGTCGTGCTCAACTCAAGGTAATTAATAACAACACTATGTGTGTTGTGTGTGTGTGTGTGTGTGTGTGTGTGTGCATAAAATGCAGAAGTTATCATACAATATCACTCATACCATGTGCAAGGAAAATAAATGATGACTGGAGAAGTATATTGTGAGAAAATTACCAGAAATACAAGTGGGGTTCAGAAGAGGTTGTAGCATTAGAGACATTATTGCCAATGTCAGATGGATATTTGCAGAAAACAAAAAGTAACAAAGGGGTATTTATGACACACCTACCCACATTGTTTTAGTTACTGTATCAATCCTTCTCATCCAGGGTCTTCCTCTTCTACACTGCCCCTCCACTTTTTGAAGTATGATGCTCTTCTCCAAGGATCAGTCCCTCCTAGCCACATGCCCAAAGCACGTGAGATGTAGCTTCAAAATCCTAACCTTCAAGGAGAAACTTGGTTTCACCCTCTCTAAGACAGACCTATTTGTTTTCTTGATGGGCCATGGTATATTCAAGACTCTTCTCCAGCACCACAGCTCAAAGACATCAATTCTTTTTCTTTCATGCTTAGTCATTGTCCAGTTTTCTGGTGCGTAGCAAGTAAATGCGAAGACCATGGCCTAGATCATGGCCTGGACCAGGCATACCTTAGTCTCTAGACCGACATCTTTGCTTCTCAGTAATCTTGAAATGTTCCTGACAGCAGATTTATCTAATGCAATTAATCCTTTACTTTCCTAACTTCCTGTGCCAAGAGTGTTGGTTGTGAAGCCAAGCAAGTTGTAGCTATTAACAGGCTCAATCTTTTCTCCATTAATCATGGTGCTGCCAATTGGCCCAGTGGTGAGAATGTTTGTCTTCTTGATGGTGAGCTTCAATCCATTTTGAACACTGCAGTCCTTGACCTTCTGCAGTAAGAACTTCAGGTCCTCCTCAGTTTCAGCGAGCAAGGTTTTGTCATCTGTATAACCTAGGTTGTTGATGAATCTTCTTCCAATACTGATGCCACATTCTTCTTCATAAAGTCCTTGGGTAGGTGTGTCAGAGTCAGTGAGACTGGCTCAGGACAGGGCATGTTTCAGAGCTGTTGTACATAAGCTTGCTATGAGTCACAGGTGACTTAACAGCATATAACAACAACAACATATACAAATTCATTTTCATCATGGTAATTTTTGCCAAAACCACAATTAAAAGCCATTGATCTTTCTTCACTCTTCCTTCACTTTCCAAATTTCAAATATTTATATAATGAGCAATTGAAAATTCCCTGACTTGCATCAATCATACCCATCTTAGTTTTTATATTGATATAATTATGCTTAGGTATTTTAAAGAAGTATTTTACAGCAGATTTTCCCATTGAAATATGTCTTTTGACATCTTTACTGCTGCTTCCATAGATGTTGACTGTGGATCAATGTAAAATTAAATCATTGGCAACTTCAGTCTTTTCTCCCTCTTTCATTTTGTGGGTCCAGTGGTGAGGATTTTTGTTTTCTTGATGTTGGGATGTATTCTATATTGAAGGTTGTAGGCTCTGATCTTCAGTAAGTGTTTCAAATATTCTTCACTTTATGTGATCAAGCTTGCATCATTTGCATACTAAAGTTGCTGATGAGAGATCCTCTGATTTTGATGTCACATTCTTCTGTACACAGCCCAACTTCTCAAATAAATAATTCAAGATCAACATACAGAATGAATAGGCATGGAGAAAGGATAAAGCCAATATTCACACCTTTCCTGATTTTAAACCAAGCAGTTTTATTTAGATTACTTCCTGAGTATACTTAGGGGTCTCACAAGCACAATTAAGTGGTTTGGGAGTCACATTCTCCTCAATGTCAACCATAATCTATTATGATTCACACAGTCTAAAGTTTCTATATAGTCAATAAAACACAAGGAAACATCTCTCTCAAATTCTTTGCTTTAAGCCAAAATCATTCTGCAATCAGCAATGAAATCCTCCATTCCATGATATTTTCTGAATTAAGTTTGAATTTTCTGGTGTTTTCCTATCAATGTAATTACTGTTTACTCATTTTAAAATAATCTTTAGCAAGATTTTACTTGGTATGTGATATCAATGATGTTATTTGATAACTTTTACACTCTGTTAGATCATTTTTTTTTAAATGAGAACAGACATGGATTCTTGCTAGTCAGTTGTCTAGGTAGCTGTCATTCAAATTTCTTGGCATAGACAATTCAGCACATCCTGGGCCCAAATTGTTTAAACACCTCAATTTGTATTTCATCAAATCCTGGGGCATTATTTTCTGTCAATGCCTCTCACGTAGCTTGGAATTTTTTCTTCCTTACCATTGGTTATTGATTCTATTCTACTTTCTGAAATGGTTCAATGTTGACCAATTTCTTTTGGTACTGTCACTCTGTGTATTCCTTCTGCCTTTTTTTATAGATCATTCAATATTTTATTGGTATAATTCTTCAGTATCACAACTTAAGTTTTGATTTGTGCTACAGCTTTTTCATCATGAAAAATGCTGACTTTATGCATTTTTGGTTTTCTAATTTTAGATCTTTGCACATTTCATTACATTACTTTGCTTGGTTTCCTCAAGATACTCTTTGAAATTTTCTGTTTGTTTCTCTTATTTCAGTATTCTCCCCCCCTTTTCTTGACCTCTCTACATCCCAGTGTAAGCTCTACTGCCTTTTCTGAAATCTATGTTTTGTATTTTTTTCTTCTTTGTCTTTGTGACAACCTTTTGTTTCTTTCATGGATGATATTCTTGATGTCATTCCACAACTGGTCTATTTTTCAGTCAATACTGTCCAACAGTATTTGGTGGTCTGTTACAAAATCAGCTCCTGGCCTAGTTTTCACACCTAATATTGAGCTTCTCCAGTGGTTCTTTCCACAGATGTAATCTATCTGATTCCTATGCATGCCATCTGGTTAAATCCAAGTATATAACCTGCATTTATGTCTCTTAAAAATGTATTTACTATGAATAAGTCATTGATTGTGTAAAATTTGATCATTCTCTCTCCAGCTCCATTTCTGTCACCGAGTCCATGTTTTCCAACTACTGAATCTTTTTCTTTGTTCCCGACTTTTGCATTCCAGTCACCCATTATTATCAATGCATCTTGGGTTGCATGTTCGATCAATCTCCGATTGTAAAAGTTGGTAAAAATCTTCTATCTCCTCTTCCTTGGCTCTGGTTGTTGGTGCATGTATTTGAATGATAATGGTATTCACTGGACTTCCTTGTATGTGTATGGATATTATCCTGTCACTGACAATATTGTACTTCAAAATGGATCTAGCAATGACGTTTTTAACTATGAAAGCAACTCCATTTTTCTTCACCTTTTCATCTCCAGAGTAATATATCATATGGTCATCCAACTCAAAATGCCCCATGCCAGTCCATCTCATCTCACCAATGCCTAGTATGTCAACATTTATGCATTCCATTTCTTCCTTAACAATATCTAATTTTCCTACATTCATGGTTCTCACATTCTATGTCCCAATCACCAGTGTCTGCTTACAACTGTTCCTCTTCCTTTGTATTTCCATACTTGAAAACTCAACCTTCTTTCCCTTTTCTGTTATCTACGTGTGTTTTGTTGTATATAGGGTTTTCAGAGTCCTGCTATTTCAGAAGTGGATGGCCAATCCTTCTTTCTAGTCTTCCTGCTGCAGAGCGTCAAGGACTGCAGCCTCCAATATGGACTGAGGCTCAATGTCAAGAAGTCAAAGATTCTCACCACTGGACCAATTGGCAGCATCAGGATGGATGGTGAAGAGATTGAGACTGTACACAGCTTTAGTTTGCTTGGCTCCACAGTCAACAGTCTTGGCACCAGCAGCCAGGAAATGAAAAGGCGCATTGCCATGGGAAAGTCTGCTGTTAAGGACTTTTCCAAAGTACTGAAGAGCAATGGTGTCTCTCTGGAGACTAAGGTGCGTTTGATACAGGTCATGGTCTTTGCGATCACCTGTTATGCATCAGAGAGTTGGACAATGACCAAGGAGGATAGAAGGAGAACTGATGCCTTTGAGCTGTGGTGCTGGAGAAGAGTACTGAGAATACCATGGACTGCTAGGAAAACAAACCGATTTGCCCTGGAAAGGTGGCTTCTTGGAGGCAAGGATTCTGAGGCTCCATCTAACATACTTTGGACATGTTGTGAGGAGAGACCTGTCCTCGGAGAAGGACATCATGCTTGGGAGGGTGGAGGGACAGCTCAGGAGGGGAAGGCCCTCTATGAGGTGGACTGATTCAATGACTGGGATGATCTGGATGGGAGTGTCAGAGACAGTGCAATTGACACAGGACAGAGCAGAGTTTACGGCTGTTGTACATAGGGTGGCTATGAGTCGCAAGTGACTCGACGGCACATAACAACAACAACAACAACAACAATGTTCAACACATCAGATTTACTCTCGAGATAGTTATTCAATTTCATTTGAATAGACCCAAAGTTATGCTATGGCTCTTGTACTTATTTATTTTTTTTTCATTTTCAATTTGAACTTGCATATGAGTAATGTATGATCTGTTGCATAGTCAACAACTTGGCCTTGCTTTGAGTGCTCTTTTGAGATGCTACAATGTCCCTTACAAGAAATGTTGTCAATCTCATTCCTATGTAGTCGATCAGGTAAGGTCCATGAGTATTGTGACTGTTTAGATGCTTTTTTAAAAAAAGTATTGGCAATTAATAAAGCATTGATTTTACATAATTCTCTCATTTAATCTTCAAGTTATTTCTGCCACCAAAGTAATATTTTTGTTTTAACTACCAGTCTTTCTTCTTTGGTTCCAACTTTTGCATTCCAGTCCCCAATCATTATTAACACATATTAATTGCGTATTTGAGCAATTTTGGATTCTAACAGCTGGTACAAATCCTCAAATCTTCATCTTTGGCTTCAGTTACTACATTCAAATACTACATTATTTGAAAAATATAGTATTAATAAGTCTACTGTGCATTTGTGTAGATAGTATCCTGACACAGTATTGTGCTGCAGCATAGATTTTGAAATGTTATTTTCAACTATGAATGTAACTTTATTCATCTTCAATTTTTCATTACCACCATAATAGATCATTCATATGATTTTCTGAATCCAATTGGTCTACTCAGTCTATCTCAGCTAATGTCCATAATTTCAATCTTTGTGTATTTGATTTCATTTTTTTATACTTCCAATTTTCCTAGACTCACACTTCATATATTCCATTTTCCAATTATTAATGGATGTTGATATCTGTTTCTCCTTATTTTGAGTCTTCCTATGTTCATAAATTAAAATCTTTCAGTGGAAAGGTATACTACATTTCATTTTAGTTAACTCTGCTTTGAGGAGACAGCTTTTCCTAGTCATGCTTTTGTGCCTTTAAACCTGAGAGGCTCATCTTCCAATATTATATCCAACAATACTCTTCTTTTATTAAAAAGAATTTCAAAGGACTGTTATTTCAGAAGTTGAAGGCCAGAACAACTTCTTAGTCTGTATTCTTCTGAAAGCTCTTCTAAAACCTGCCCGAGATGGATGGTTATTTGTGATATTGTTAGCATAAATTCCAACACCATAGCAAAAGACCAGTCACCACTGTACTATAGACAGTTGAATGATGAATGTTAATATGCATATATATGAAAGTGATCTTTTATCTCAAATGACATTGCCACTGTTATGATATCATCGAGTGTTCTCCAAATCATAATATCTCTGTGTACAACATTAGAGGATGAAACACTGTTCAATCTTGCATCATATACATATCCTATGTGGTCCCACTAGTAATTGTTGAAGGCAATTATTTTCTTTTTACTGACTCCCTCTTTCACTTTCTTCTGCTATTTTACTTTTTCTTAGGGGTTAACTCCTCCTCATAACTTGTCTAAAGTATGTTAGCCAAGGTGTCATCATTTTTTCCATACTTCCTTCTGAATAGATTTATTTGGGGTTTAGCAGTACATGGCATGCTCAACAGAATTTACTAACACTACAATTCAATAACATCTTTCTTCATTGGACATCTTTACTTAACTGTTCAACGTTCACAGGCATGTGAGGTCCTGGAAAACAACGTGACTTAGGTAAGATTCATTTTAATTCTCCAAGTGACATGTTTCCTAATTAGCACTTTACAGAAGCTATTTACAGAAGGTTGATTTAGTCAATATGTTGTTTGATTACTTAAGTTTTGCTTTCATGGATATTGTGGATTTAAGGAAAATTAAACTCTTGACAACTTTAATATTTCTCTCAAAGTTATGATGCTGTTTATGGTTCAGTTAGCTATAGCTCTTTAATCTTGATCAATAAGTGCTTCAAGTCTTCTTTATTTTTATCAAGTGAGGTTGTTACAAATTTCCCTTCAATTTCATTGCTTTATTCTTCTTTATATAGTACATTTTCTTGGATTATTTACACCAGAGCCAAAGAGAAAGAAATATATGAGTTCTACCAACTGTTGCAATTGGAAATAGATTGAATATGAAACCTAGATGCATTAGTATATAATGGGTGGCTGGAATGAAAAAAGTTGGGAACAGGGTAGAAGGATCAGTCATCAGGAAACATGGACTTGGTAAGAGAAATGAGGACAGAGAAGGTATGATAGAATTCAGTTCAATTAATGATTTAATCATTGCAAATTCTTTTTATAAGAAACACAAACAGCAACTATATACATGGACCTCACTTGATGGTGTATGCAGGAATAAAATTAATTACTTTCGTGGAAAAATTATTGGAAAAACTCAGTATCAGTTGTTAAGATTAAGCCAGGTGCGGATTGTGGAAGACATCATCAACTACTCTTATGCAAATTCAAACTGAAGCTTAAGAAATTAAAATCATATCCATGAAAACCAGTTTAACCTTGATTCTATCACTCTTGTACTTAAATACCATCTCAGGGACAGGTTTGAGACCTTGAATACTAATGAGTGAAGACCAGATGTGCTGTGGTAGGATATCAAGAATATAATCCATGAAGAACACAAAACATCATTACAAAGATGGAGGAAGATAAAAAGTCCAAGACGGATGTCAGAAGAGACTGGATATTGCACTAGAATGTCAAGAAACAAAGCAAAAGGATGACATCAAGATGTTAAGGAACTTGAATAGAAAATTTCAAAGGGCAGCTTGGAAGGACAAAGCAAAGTAGTATAATAAAATGTGAAAGGAGCTGGAGTTGGAAAATCAATAGGGACAAACTCGCTCAGCATTTCTTAAGCTAAAGTAACTGAAGAACAAATTCAAGTTTAGAGGTGCAAGATTTAAGTTTGTTGTGGGTAGCATGTTGAAAGACCCAGGAAGCACCAAAAGAAGATGAAAGGAGTCACTATACCAAAAAAATTGGTTTACGTAGAAGAAAGAATTTCATGATCAAGAGGCAATGGTTATGGAGGAGGAAGTTCAAGCTGCTCTGTAGGAATTGGCAATAAAACAAGGCTATAGAAATTGATGCAATACAGATTGGCATATTTCAACAAAAAGATACTACCCTGGCCATGGTCACCAAGTTGTGCCACAAAATCTGGAGCACAACCACCTGGTCAATTGACTGGAAAAGATCCATATCTATTCTCATTCCAAAAATAGGTGATCCAACAGTGCGTGGAAACTATGAAACAATATCACTAATATCACATCAAGGAAGATCCTGCTGAAAATTATCCCAAAACACCTGAAACAACACATCAACAGGCAACTAACTGCCAGATGTGCATGCTGCATTTAGAAGACGCCCTGGCACTAAGGACATTATAGCCGATGTTAGACAGAGACAAAGAGCATCAGAGGAATGTTTGTCTGCATTTCATTGACTATGCAAAAGTATTTCACAGTGTGGAGCATAAGAAACTGTGGCTAACCCTGAGAAATGGGAATCCCAGAACACTTGATGGTGCTTCTGCAAAACCTATAATTGTACCAAGAGGCAATCATCAGAACAGAGCAAGGAAACACTGCATAGTTAAAAATCAGGAAAGGTGTATGCCAGGGATACATGGGGTACATCCTATCTCCATACCTTTTCAATCTATATGAGGAACAGATCATCCGGGAGGCTGGACTGAAATGAGGAGGAATGTCGTATCAGGATTGGAGGATGACTCATCAACAATATGTGTTATGCAGATGACACAACCTTAATTGCTGAAACTGAGATATTTACTTCCTAAGGTTAAGGTCTTCAGCCTCCAATATGGATTGAAGCTCAACATCAAGAAAGCAAATATTCTCACCAGTGGGTCAACTGACAGCATCCTGATAGAGAAGAGATTGAGACTGTTAACCGTTTTAGCTTGCTTGGCTTCACAATCAACACTGTAAGTACAATTAGCCAGGAAATCAAAAGACAAAGTGCATTGGGAAAATCTGCTGTCTGGGACCTCTCTGGAGCATTGAAGAGCTATGATGTTATTCTACAGACTAAAGTGCACCTGAACCAGGTCATGGTCTTTGAAATTACTAGCTATGCATCAGAGATCTGGACAGTGACTAAGTATATCACAGGAAGAATCAGTACCTTTGAGTTGTGGTGCATATAATGGTCTGTTAAGAGAACAAACAAGTCTATCCTGGAGAGGGTGAAAGTAGGCTACTCCTTGGAGACAAAGATTTTGAAGCTCAGTCTCACATACTTGGGTATTTTGCCAAAAGATATCAGTTCTTGGAGAACAACATCATGCTTGGAATGGAGGAAGGATAATGCATGAGAGGAAACCCCTGGATAAGATAGATTGCCTCAGTGACTAGAGTATGGGATAGGTGTGTTAGAGACAAATAGATTAGCTTGAGATAGAGCAGAGTTCAGAGCTGTTGGACATATGGTGCTATGAGTCACGAATGAACAGTACATAACAACAACAATAACAACAGGTTAAATAGTTATGGTGAAAATATGTACAATGTGCATAGATATTCTTCTTGAATTAAACATTAATAATATTCCTATTTAATGTTCAAATTACTGCTTTTGATCTATGCGCAGGTTTCCAAATAGCACAATTAAGTGCCATTCCATTGAAGTGCTTGCTGTGGAAGGTCAAGGAATGTAGCCTTCAATATAGATTGAGGTTCAATATAACGAAAATAAAGATTCTCACCACTGGGCTAATTGGCAACATCATGATGGATGGTGACAAGATTGAGATTGTTAACAGCTTTAGTTTGCTTGGCCTCACAGTTAACACTCCTGGCACCAGCAGCCAGGAAATCAAAAGAAGTATTGCAATGGGGAAGTCTGCTTTCAGAGTCCTCTCTGAAGTACTGAAGAGCAATGACATCACTCTGAAGACTAAGGTGTGCCTAATAGAGTCCATGGTCTTTGCAACCAGATGCTATCTATCAGAGAGCTGGACAATGACTAGGGATGATAGAGAATTGAATACTCCGGGTTTCATTCATTCCAAAAATCTTTAATTCATTTGTTTTCTTTTTTGTTTTTTATATCCTTATGGAAAATTAATATAGGAGGCAGTGTAAATTACTTCTCATATTCAGGTTATATTGGGGATTTGGGTGCCTTGAAGAGACCAGAAGTAATGAATCTACATGAGTAGATAGCAAGTGACGAGGAGAAATGGATGAGTGGCAGAAGTAGTAGTACGTGTTAAAAGGTGCTGGGCCTTGATGAATGATATACAATGGAGAAGAATAGTGACAGGAAGCAAATCTTAGAAGGTCAAAGTAGGCAAAGATAAACTTCAAGTATTAAAAGCTGGTAGAACCTGACCATAAAACCTAGGGCACTTTGAAAATGCAAAAAATATTTGGCAGCTTTGCAGGGGAAAGAAGATTTACTATAGTTAATATGTATTATTTATTACTTATATTTACTATAAGGTATGCATACCAGAAGGATATAGGTCCCCAAAATGGAAGGGATTAAAAATTAATACAATGACATAGTATACATGACAATACATTAAAAAAAAATGTCAGTCTCAATGAAGACTATAAGATTGAGGAAGAAAAGAAACCATCTTGAAATACATCAAGGAAATAACAATAAAAATATCAATGACCAAGAATAAAATGAAGATACTATTTAAAAATTATACTAAAAATCATTCTCTGCCAGAGCGTTTTACTGATGATTATTTTAAGGTTTTTTTAAAAATAGAACTTTTCTTTTGTAACATAAATGCTTTCAGGGGGAAAAAAACCCACACCATGCCAGGGATGTGTCCTGTCTCCATATCTTTTCAACCTGTATACAGGACAGATTATCTGGGAGGCTGGGCTCTATGAGGAGAAATGTGGGGTCAAGATCGATGGAAGATCTATCAACAATCTGTGTTATGCAGGTGATACAACCCTGCTTGCTGAAACTGAGGAGGACCTGAAGCGCCTGCTGCAGAGTGTCAAGGACTGCAGCCTTCAATATGGATTGAGGCTCAATGTCAAGAAGACAAAGATTCTCACCACTGGGCCAATTGGCAGCATCAGGATGGATGGTGAAGAGATTGAGATTGTTCACAGCTTTAGTTTGCAACTATCAGAATCATAATATTCAACTGCAGTTTAGACAATATTATTTTAAATTTGCACAAACTGTGACTACTAACTTATAAAAACATTAATATTTACCAGAAATAATATTTATTAATGTATTAAATAAATTACTTTTTAAAATCATTACCTTTTTTCTTTGAAACAAAAAATTATTTCTATATTGGCCACTCTTATAAAATATTACATGAACTCCTTGAAAGGGAAATATTCCCAAACAAAATCCAAATAAAAGTTTCAAACGTATATAATATATATTTTGGTATTTTAAAATCCAGGCAAAGAAATGTTTACTTAACATTAAATGAATTTAAATTTAAGGGTACTTAAATCAAAACCTAGTGTATTTCCTAGCAGAAAAACATAAGAGGCACTTAAGTTTAAATGGAGAAAATGAAACAAAACCAAATAGGTGATATAGTTCTAAAATATAGACATTTTCAACTCAATTGGCCGTGAATTAAGAATGTAATAATTGGGGGTGTGAATAGTTAAGTGCTGTTTTACAATTCTAGAATATTGAAGGGAATAAATGGAGTGTGAGGAAAAGAAAGAATCAGACTTAATAGCAGAGTTCAGGGGCAAAATAAAAAGCAAAATAAGTCTGAAAATAAATCAACAAATTTCCTACTTAAGAGTACATGTAATCAAAAACTTAATGGGCACCACAACAAGATAAAGGTAAATAATCCAACTGAAAAATGGACACAGGATATGAACAGACACTTCACTAAAGAACACATTCAGATGGCCAACAAGTACATGAAGAAATGTTCAAAATCCCTAGCTCTAAGAGAGATGAAAATCAAAACAACTATGAGATATCATCTCACC
>NW_006399851.1:2576651-2578700 GCF_000299155.1 Elephantulus edwardii
TAAATTTGTTCAATCTATATTATATATTAGAATAGAATAGAATAGAATTAATATAATATAAATATTACCCTGAAAGACCTAAAAAATAAAAGCATTATTAATTTACTAATTAACATTCAATATCTAGAACATAGAATACAAATTATAGTTTGGAATGAAGAACCTCCTAGATAAAATTATTGATGAAATACATGCACACATTAATTGATTTATATAATCCTGGAGAATGAATTTCAGTTAACCATACAAAAATAAGACTACTATCATTTTAGTTCAATTTTAGTTAAGAGTCTGATGACAATTTTCTTTTCTAACTTTGAATACATCATTCTAAATTTCATCTATAGAATTAATACACAAATGTTTGACCTACCTTTGCTATGACTGAATGACAGAT
The DNA here is from genome assembly GCF_000299155.1 of Elephantulus edwardii. NCBI lineage: Eukaryota > Metazoa > Chordata > Mammalia > Macroscelidea > Macroscelididae > Elephantulus > Elephantulus edwardii. The sequence continues at coordinate 2,577,049 of NW_006399851.1, forward strand.
GATAAAATTATGTGTCAATTAATACGAAAAGTGGGTTTATTTGTTTTATTGAATATGTAAAGGCAAATTTAACTGAATGGATCATAATAAATTATGGCTAACACTGAAAAAATTGGAATCCCAGGACACATAATTATGTACTTATACAACCTAACCTAAACCGTGAAGCTTTTGTCTACACAGAACAAGGGAACTGTGCATGGTTTAAAATCAGAAAAAAATGTGCATTGGAGTTGTATCCTTTCTCCAAACCTGATCCATTTGTATGCTGAATAAATAATTTAAGAAGCTGGGTTACTTCTTGTGAGACATGCTTGTCAGGAACCTTTCCACTATTCTACTGCATGAGGCCCAAGCCTGTGTGGCATGGCTGGCCCAGAAGCATCTGCCTGCCACCATTTCCTCAGTGTCTGCTAAAGGCTGTGGCCCAGCCCAAGCCCACTCACAGCCTGGCCAGTGAAACAATCACTGCTTGCCAGATTGAGGGCCTGAAGTTTCAGTGTGGCCCAAACCACAATCCCCCCTAGACAACTAGACCACTGCCCTGGCTGCCTGGAAACCCTGCTATCCTTCCTGGAGACTGCTCCATTACCATCCCCACTGTCCAGTGCCAGGAGCATAGTTATCACAGGCATTTTAGATGAAACACTGCTGTCTAGCTATACCATATGGGATCCCTAAAGCTCAAGCAGAAAGTGCTGGCCCAGGCTGAAGAGAAGTGGTTCCTTGAAGGGAACAGACCTCTATGTTCTACCATTCAGGTACTTTGGGGGAAACACTGCTGTTGGGCCCAAGGCCAAGCCAAGAAGAGAGCACAAATATACAGGTACTTCACAAAACATTGCCATACTATGGGTCATTATATAGTTACAACAACATAACATATACTAAGAAAAGACTCACATTCTGTCAGGAAAAAAGGAATATAAACCAAGTAACCAATACATATATGACAATAAACTAGTCTATTACACACACACACACACACACACACACACACACACGAAATCAGCAGTCTGCATCAGTCATGGTTGAAAAGCAAAATAACCCTTCTCCTAAAAAAGCAGATTCAATGAATACTCCCAGATACAGAGAGAGATAAAAAAAAATGTTGATGTGGAGTTATTTGAGCAGCTACAGATGAAGATGCAAATGATGGAAGAAACAATGGAAGCCATTAATAGAGCAAATATCCCAGAGACAACAATCCAGAAGAAATGTATTGATGAGGAATAACTTGAGCAGCAATGGGAAAAAATGCAAAAAGATAAAACAAAGAATTGATAGTATAGATAAAGAAGTAAAAGAACTTAAAAAATATCATCACAAGACAGAGTACAATCAGCATGGAACTAAAAATAGTAGAAAAACATGATATTGCAGTCCAGAATATTAAGACCAAATTGGCAGAAATGTCTAACATGCTGATGGGACAAAAAAGTAAAACTAAAGAGCTGAAACAGAGAGGAAGTATGCTTTAAAACAAAAGTGTTGCTGGAAACATACTAGAAGAAAAATCAGAGATGAGAAATAAAGAAAATGTTAAAATCATGTGGGATGTAGACCAATTCAGTAGTGTGGCAAGATATATAGATATAGATATAGGGATAGAGATAGAGATATAGAGCTATAGATATATAGAGATATATAGA
>NW_006399851.1:2578816-2589073 GCF_000299155.1 Elephantulus edwardii
ATAGATATAGATATAGATATAGATATAGATATAGATGATGTAAATAGAGATAGAGATATGGAGATACAGAGATATAGATATATATATAATCAATTTCTATAATAATGGGATTCCTCTACAGTAACAAAGAGAACTTAGAGAAGGAAACCAAGAAAGCAATACAATTTACAATTACCAAATACAAATTACGATACTTCAGAGTGAACCTAACTAGAGACACAAAAGACCTATACAAAGAAAAATAAAGAACATTTCTGCAAGATACAGTAAAAGACCTAAGAATATGGAAAAATATGCCCTGTTCATTGATACCCAGATTCAATATTGTGAAAATGATAATGCTACTAAAAACAATCTACATGTTCAATGCAATCCCAATACAGATACCAAATTAATTTTTTAAGGAGATCTGATGGGATATTGTCAAATATATTTGGAGAGGCAAGAGGCCTCAAATAACCAAAGCACTTCTGAAAAATAAAAATAAAGTGGGAGGCATATCACTCCCTGATGTAAGCTAAATAGCATGGTACTGGTACAATGACAGGCACGTAGACCAATGGAACAGAATTGGGAACCCAGAGCTATGTTCAACTGATATTTGACAAGGAAATAACATCTGTCAAATGGGGAAATGACAAGCTTTCTACAAATGGCTCTGGCAAAATAGGACTACTACTTGCAGAAAGCTGAAACAGGATCCACAGCTCAGACCATTCAAATAAATCTGCTCAAGACGAATCATAAAGTAAAGCTCAAAAAACATAAAAAGCTCATCAGAGATAAACTGGGATCAAGCTTAAACAACCTAGTCTATAGTATAAAATCAATGAATTGAACCTTCTAAAAATTAAATCCCTGTGAACAAAAAATCTTTTCTCAACATGTTGTTGTTATTGTTGTATGCTGTCAAGTCACTTGCAACTCCTAGCTACCCTATGTACAATAGCTCTAAACCTTGCTCTATCCTTTTCTAATCTCATTGTCTCCAACACACCTACTCCCATTACTCCAGTGACGGAAACAATCCATCTCATCCAGGGTCTTCCTCTCCTGCCCTGTTCCTCTACCCTCCCAAGCATGACATCCCTCTCCAAGGACTGATCCCGCCTTGCAACATGCCCAAAGTTTGTCAGACAAAGCTTCAGAATCCTTGCCTCCAAGGAGTAGCCTGGCTTCACCTTCTCCAGGATGAACTTGCTTGGTCTCCTAGCAGTTCATGGTATATACAGTACTCTTTTCCAGCACCACAGCTCAAAAGCATTAACTCTCTTTCTATTATCCTAGTCATTGTTCAGCTCTCTGATGCATAGGAAGTAAAAAAATAAACCTACTGATTGGGCGGAAAAATATTTGACAATACCATTTCAGACAAGTGTCTCACATCAAAGTTCACAAAAGCCTACAGGGCCTTCACAAGGAAAAAGACTGATACCACAATTATAAAATGGACAAAGGACATGAGAAGAATTTTCACAGAGGAAAATATTTGGATGGCCATCGAACACCTGAATGAATGTTCAAAATCACTGGCAATAAGAAAGATGATATTCAAAATCATAATGAAATAGCATCATGCCCCAGGAGCAGTGACGAAGTTTAACAGGACAGCAAGTAATAAATGTGAGAAAAGATGTAGTGAGATAGGAACTTTTATAAATTTTTGTTGAGAACGTAAAATAGTACACCCACTCTGTAAGGCAGTTTGGCGTTTCCTCAGAGAGATAAACATAAAAATTACATCTGACCCAGCTATTCCACGGCTTGGAATATACCCCAAGAAAATGAGAACTGAGGCTCAAATGGAGACTTGTACACCAATGTTGAGAGCAAAGTTATTCATCATCATGAGAACATGGAAACACAATCTAATGGATTGAGAAATTATGGTCCATTCACATGATAAAATACTATGCAGCACGCAGGAGCAATGCTAGGTCTGTCACTACCTAACTTGACAGGGACTGGAGAAAATTATGCTAAGTACACTAACTCAGTCCCATGAGGACAAATACTGTGTAAAACAATTATTGTGGAATGTGTATGAAGATCTAAGGGGGAGGGAGGGAGAAGAAGAACAGAAGGATGAAGGATGAGGGTGGATTGGGTGGGGGCGCTAATATACGGTTGAACAATTTGATGAGGGAGTAAAGGAAATTTGAAAGATTTGGTATGAAAAACAATCCATTATAACTTTGAAAGCAAACCAGTATATAATAAAAATTATATGTAAATTATAGAAAAGGAGGCTGAACTAAAAGAATAATGTGGGATCAAGATGAGAAGAAATGTTATAAAAAATCTACTTTATAAAGATGATACAACTGTGCTTGTTGACAGTGAAGAGCACTTGAAACACTTTCTTAGAAGATCAAAGACTACAGTTTTCTATATGGATTGCATCTCAACATAAAAAATGACAAAAATCCTCACCACTGGACTAGTAAACTACATCATGATGCAGAAAGGAGTGATGTTGTCAACAATTTCATCTTACTTGGATCCACAATCAGTATCCTTGGTATCAACATTCAGGAGATCAGGAGATGTATTGCATTGTACAAATCTGCTGTTACAGACTAATCTAAATTATTGAAGAGCAAGGATGTCAATTTAAAGACTAAGGTGCATATGATTCAGGCCATGATCTTTTCAATAACTTGCTATGCATCTGGATGTTACTCAATGAGTAAAGATGATGGAGAAGAATTTATGCCTTTGAACTGTGGTATTAGAGAATGCTGAATGTCCATGGATTGCCAAAAGAACATACAGGTCTATCTTACAGAAAGTGTACCCAGATTATCCATTAAAGCAAAAATGACAAAGCTTCATCTCACATTCTTTGGGAATGTTGACAGGAGATGCTATTCCTTGGAGAGAAACATAATGCTTGGAAAGGTGAAGGGTCAGCAAAAGAGCCAAGACCTTTGACGAGATAGATTGAAACAGTGAACACAGCAACAGGATTAAATGTGTCAGAGATGATGAGGATAGGGTCGTTGTGAGTCATACACAAATTGACAGCACCTAAAACCAACAAACAAGAAAAGTTAATAAATATGATGTATTTAGCCTCCAAATTGATTCTATCATATCAATAACTTGAGTAAATTAGACACATGTGGTCTATATTGAAAAATAACAGATTCTTCCCTGAATTCTCATGATGTCACATGAATGACCAAATGCACCAAAGCTAAAGTGTTTAATGTGGAACTTTAAAAAGAAAAGTGTAGGGGAAAAAACTCAACTAATATTCTTAACAATTTAAGGAACTTTAGCATGTTTTTGTTGTTAAACATGGAGTCAGAATTGAACCATAGCTGACCCTCCAGGGGGTTTTCAGAGGCAGTAATTTCAACATGCCTCCGGAAACTGTATGAACTTTGCTAAATGTCAATAGTTGTAGAGGGGCTTCAGGCCTTTTGTTCTAGGGTTGTTGTGAGTTGTGCTCGACTTGAAGGCAATCAACAATAACAACAACAATTTCAAAAGAGGAGATTGCCCTCCTCCCTCAAAGCAGCTGGCAAATTTGAACCACATACCTTCGGGATTGCAGCATAAGTTCTTACAACTAGGCCACCAGAGTTCCCTGGTGCTCCTAAACTTTGGCGTAGGGAAAGACTTGAAACATAACCGTAATAACAATAAAAGATATTTAAAAAAGAAAATAGACCTTCCAGTGGGTTTTCAGAAGTAGTTAATTGCACAGGAGGAGATTGTCCATTCTTCTCACATGAGCAGCTGGTGGACCAACTATATGCCTTTGGGACTGCAGTACAGCTACTTGCCACTAGGCTACCATAGCTCTCCATTGTTACTCTAGGCTTGAATTATTTTTTTTTCAGCTTGAGAAGTTATCAAGTGTGTTTTTACTATTTGGTTTTCTAACTCTTCACACATTTATTTCATTATAACACTTTGGGGCTTTGTTGTGTGTTTTTCTTTTTTCCTCCCCCCTCCTCCAGTAACACTTTTAAATCATCTGCTCATATCTTGCATTTCAGCATTTCTTCTGTGGGTTTTGGCTTGTTTCCATTCTAGTGAAATTTTCAGAGTTTCTTCTGACATTCATTTTGGTCTTCTCTTTCTTCTTGACTTTGTAATGATACTTATTATTTTTTGGTCATGCATGCTATCCTTGATGACATCATATAGCCCATTTGTTCTTCAGTCATTAGTGTTCATTGCATAATCTTTTTGATGTATAAATTCAGATGGGATAGACTCTGGTCTGTACTCTCTCTTTGGATGTGCACATCAGTAATTAATGATCTATTCTACCTAGAGTCAGGTCCCATTCTTGTTTTGACTGATAATAGTGTGTCCATTGACTCTCCACAAATGTATTCAATTTGATTTCTCTGTAGTATAACACATGAGGTTCATGTGTATTGTAGTATTTATATTTTTGGAAAAAGGTACTTGCAGCTAATAAATCATTGGTTGTACAAAGTTCTGTAATACTTTCTCTAGCATTATTTCTCTCACCAACTTATTTTCTAACTACCACTTCTACTTAATCCTAACTTTTGCATCCATTCACCAATCATCATTAAAGTATTGTGAGTACATGATTAATCTGCTTCAGACTGCAAAAGTTGGTGTTGATGTTGTGTTCTGTAGAATTGTAGCTGACCCATAGCTTACCCTCCAGTAAGTTTTATAAGCAATAAACCAAATGCAAGGAAATTGCTACCAGGTGCTCAACAGGAGAAGTATGAGCAATCTCATCCCATGCAATCAATTGTCTCTGAAAACCCACTGAAGGGTCAGCTATATCAACATCATTATAATAGCCTTTCTTCCAAAGGCTGTGGGATTAGTTTTTTGGTGTTTTTCTAGTAAACAGAGGTGTTAAGTCATTATTTTGCTTCTTTCTTCTGGTTTATATGTTTGTCTTTTGCTATGACCTTCCCCCTGAGGACTGCCTTAGTTGTATCCCAGAAATTTGATATGTTGTATTTTTACCTTTATTTGGTTTTGGAAATTTTCAGTCTATGTTTACAACAGCTTTATTCACAATAGCAAGAAAAGGGAAACAACCTAAATCTCCATCAACAAATGAATGGTTTGAGAAATTATGATACATTCACACAATAAATTATTATCACAAAGGAGTAACAAATTTGTGAAATCCTGAGCAATCTAACTCAATCTGATGAGGATAAACATGGCATAAGGCCATCATCATAGAAATAAAAGCACAGTGAATAATAAGTGTACAAAAGTCCAAAAGGGAAAGAAACAAAAACCAACGTGGTAGAAAATGGAGAGGGGAGAAATCACTAGGATAGCAGAGTTTGGTGGGTGGATACATGGAAGGATGAGGTAGGTGAGCGAATGGAAGAAACCCAATTTGGATCTGAAAAGGCAGGATAATGGGAGGCTTAGATGAATGGTGATTGATTTGATACAACACAATATATATAAATGATTGTATTAAAAGCAATGTGAATGAAGGGGTGTGTGAAGCAGAGTGTACATGAATGAAATACAATGTATATGAATCTTGTATGCAAACCAGTATAAAATTTATACAATAAAGGAAAAGAAGCTAGACATAAAAGAAAATATATTGTACTTTTCTGTAGGCTCAAATAATCCCAGAGAGTACATATACATGTATAGATAGATATGAGAGAGAGAGTTAGAGAGAATATGTCATTTTACTCATATTACACACTATAGCATAGAGAGAGAATATGTCTTTTTACTTATATTACACACTATAGCATCGCGGTTTTGTCTTTTGTAATTTTCCTCAATTTAATACTACTTCATATAAAATCCTCCCAACTCCGAAAATAACTAAGATTCATTTTTTTAAAGAATGTATCACAACCCACCTTGTATATGTATTCATTTTTGTAATTACTTCTATACAAGGAGCTTTTGTGGCATAATCCCCAGGGAGTTGCACTGTTACATCAAATGCTTTATCTCTCTGGCAGTTTGAATCTACCAGTCATTCATTGAAGGAAAGATAGGCATTCTCCTCTCAAGCAAATTACAGTGCATTAAACTCAACAGAGGATCTGCTATGAATCAGTTCTGACTACACCGCAATGAGTTTACTTCTTTATAAATAGACATTCAAGTTTCCTGAAACCCAAAGCAAGATCCTAATAACTATTCTTGAATTCATTTTTTATATTAATATTTACTTTTCCCCATTAATTTATATTTTTTAAAAAATTGTGTTTCCAATGTGGTATTTTTTGTTTCGTTTTTTGTTTTGTCTTGTTATTTTACTGGAGTGTACATACATTGACATTTTAATGTATCTTAATTGATTTTTTCCAATTTTTTTCTCCTGTGCTTTTTGCCTGCTCTCCATTTGCACAGAATGAGTTTCTATTATGTTTATAAAATTCAATAAACTTCACATAAAAGCAAATAAATATTTCACGCCAGAAACTAAGGTTCTCATGTTGTGGAACTTTAGGTTATTTGCCCAATGTAGAAACACTTTCTTTTTCTTTAAATCCTAATTCTGTTTTAGGGCTGTCACTGGGAGGCTGTACTGAATTTCCCCCATTAAGCAGTTTCCTAAGGAGAAACCACCTGATCAAGCACTCATTGCACCAGTTCTTCCAAATTTTAATTTCAAAACATTTCCCTTGGCAGAGAAGAGCCAAGGAGTCCTGTCAGTGACTGCTGGTGTCTGGCACTGTTCATGGAAGCGCAGGAAGGAACCAAGTACTGGAGCAAGCCAACACATTTCCATCAGATTCTAGCAGTGAAAGAGCCAAGATTTACAAGGGCCCTGCATCCCTAAGTATAAGCCAAGTGGCATATCCTCCTGCAGTTGTGAGATTTTAGGCTGGTGTTATCACTCAGAGAACAGAGACATAAAGGCAGAGGGGGTAGAAAAAGAAATGCATAACAATTTCACCAGCTAAGCTAAGTTTATTTTCAATATTGTTTCCTGCTCCTGGAGAGTCCTTATGAATGACTACAAAGCTCTATTGTTTTCAAAATCACTGGATGGAGCAGAAAATTGAATGTTTGTTAGATCCTTGCTGCAATGAAAGGTACATATTCACTTGGTTTTATATCAGGGCATTTCAGTTAACCTTAATTTCAGTAAAAAGAGCTCCAGAAAAGGAAAAAATAGGGGAAACGACTGAGGACAGGGTGACTCCTGCCACAAACTAAGAAAAAAAAGTAAGGAAAGAGAGAAGCTAGAAATAAGAACAGAAGGAGAAAGGAAAGGATGGAGGAGGGAGAGGTGGAAGGATGGAAAGAGAAAGGAGAGGAGAGGAAAAGAAAATAAAATCACATACCAAGAATATGCCAAAGAATTATGACAAATGTAGTTTTAGTTATTTCTAACTTACTTGACCAATGTGTGCTAAATGGGGTAGGAATGACACATATTGCTTTTGAACCTGATTTTTTTTTGGACACATAATCCTTCCATAACCCTCTTCCATGTCTGGACTATTTCTTGTTGTATTATATATTGTATCTGCAGCTGTGCTATGTTCAGTGGCCATAAAACCATCCATTTGTATAAACTTGGGGCAAAAACATCACAAAGAGAAGCAATGGGACTGGGAAAATGATCCATCTTCATTTATGCATTTAAAAGTTTCCTCACTGTGAGAGCCTGGTGAGGTGGATGTCTTCTTGTGAAAACCACAGAGAGCCAGCTGCCTCTTCCCAGTCCAACAAACATCAGTACAGACAATAACATTACAGATTCATCATCCCACATAGAAGTTCACACATTATGATAACTAATTTTTTTTCTTTTAGATCCCCAAGACTTATTAATACACAGAATAAAAAGCCATGTGAGCTCTAGCTTCCACAGAGTGTGTGATGAATTTCATATTCCAGCTGTTCAGTTTGGAAGCTTTTGTCCCAGATTCATCAAGCTCTACTGGAAATAAACAGAATGTGAATATCTGATCCACACAGTTGGTCTAAGCACACTTTACTCATTTCTCCTCCCCTACCATGCCAAAAATTATTACCCAATCATAATATCCTCAAATTTGTGAAACTCTATCTCAGTTGAGTTTGTGTTTTATTGCCAAACTGTGAAAAATATCTCAAATATTTTAACTCCTTACTTTGGCAAAAAAAACAATATTCTGATCAGCTACATTTACATTTACTGGTTCCTTTTAAAAAAATCAACTCTAAGTATTAACCATAAGACTACGACCTGCCTGTTAATTCTCAATGCTTTCTCCATATTCTCTTCTCTGACTTTACATAATACCTACGTAATGATGACATTTAAATATATGTAGATTTTTTTAGACTTTACCCTGAACTGTTGACATTTTCCCCAACTGATTAGCTATCTATGTACATATATTTATTGTTGTTGTGTGTAGCTCCTGTTGGGTCAATTCCAATGCATGCCAACCTTATGTCCAATAGAAAGGAAACATTATTAGATCTGAGTCATTCTCATAATCATCACCACGTTCAAGTCCATCTTTGTAAATACTTTGAAAAAATTGTAAATTTTCTCAGGTATTCTCTTTTTTATTGATCCTTGACCAAATACAATATTCCACCAGATCAATTGATTCCTCCTGATGCTGTATTCAAAATAAATAATCTAGATAAAGTTATATCTTGATCCACAAGTATCCATTGGCTAAATGTTGAAAGTGGATCACTAGACCTTTGTTCCTAGCCTGTCTTTGGAAGTTTCCTGAAACCTGCCCATCATGGGTGATTCTGTTGGCATTTAAAATACTGATACTATAGTTTCCACCATCATAGTATTCCATAAACCACCAAAGTATGGCAAATTGATAGTTGGCTATATATATCAGACATCTCAAATTTAATATGAGTAGATGGGAATTTTTACTTCCACTTCACCATCTCTCCTTTAAAAAGGAAGTTTGAATTTTGTTGTCACCAAAACAATACTACATTGTTCATCAATTAATTTGAATTTGAGAAATATCTGTTCCTTTTTCTCAATATCTATCATAGGTAATTTCTAGTCTATCAATAATAATTTACTAATATGTTTTTAAACTGATTTCCTAATTGCTCCCCTGCATCAATTTTCTTTCCTGTTATTTTGCGCCTCTTAAAATGATTGAAAAGAGATAACACATTAAAGTCCTGTGGAAACACAATAAGATTAAGTGACATGGTATTGTAAGTTTGAAAGAATTGTTGTGGGCCATTAAGTCAGAACCGATTCACAGCTGACCCTCCAGCAGGCTTTCAGAGGCAGTAAATCTTGTAGGAGGAGATATCCAACCTTCTTCTACAGAACGGCTCATGTATTCACACTTCATGTCTTCAGGATTGCAGTGCAGTTTCTTATCGCTAGAACACCAGAGCTCTCCAATGAAGAAATTAGAGCTTACCAAAGATATTTATGGTCAGGAGGCAGCAACTTTTTATAATAACACTAGTCCAATTGATGGACCAACTTTTAAGTTTACAGAGACAAACAGTACAGAGAGACAACTAGCAGAAGGGGATGAAGTCATGGGAAACTTGGGTCTGAGGGTGGGGGTGGGAAAAGAGGTCTACGTCTCACATATCCTTAGGCAATGTCCACCTGCAGCAATGTTAGGGTTCTCGAGGTCAGAGAGGGGTAAAATAGCGAGCAGCGTACCTGCCATTACAGCACCAGTAGGGCTTCTTGGTCTATTAATAAAGCAAAATAAAACAAAACTCAACTCAAATGCAATCTCACTGCTGCCAAGTTGGATCTGATGTGTAACAATCCTCCACTGAGTTTCTGAGGTTGTACATTTTAACAGGAGAAGACTGCCCCTCTTTCTCCCAAGTTGCCACTGGAGGGTTGTGCACACCAGAGACGTAGAGTCTTTGAGTTAGCAGTGTAACTTGATATGGACTATGCCACCAGAATTTATCACTTTAAAATTTATAATCCTCACAACTACATGGTTCCTTCTCCTTTCTATTATAGTTACCTTCTGGAATGTTCATGGCATGACCATGCCATCTTTTATTATTGCTATAAGGCTCTATTCACCTAGTCCTTCCTTGGTTGAGAGCCCAGAAATCAGCCCATCTACATATGGTCAACTGATTTTTGACAAGGAGATGAAATCAGTCAAGTGGGGAAACAACAGTCTTTTTACAAATGGTGTTGGCAAAATTGGAAAAATATCTGCAGAAGACTCAAGCAAGATCCACACCTCACTCCATATACAAAAACCAACTCAAGGTGGATCATGGATCTAGGACTAAAACCAAGGACTATAAACTTCATTAAAGAAAAGCTTGGAAGAA
>NW_006399851.1:2590261-2642572 GCF_000299155.1 Elephantulus edwardii
AAGAAAGTTTACAGAGACTTAGAGAACTTTTATTTTTAATTGTAGAGTTTTCTAGCCTAAAATTTTCTGCTGATTCTTTATTATCATTTCCATTACTCTTAGAGAAACTTCTAACCATTCATTTACTTGAAAGTGCTCACTCTTATGAAAAATGATTAAAATATCGGGTTTCCATCACTTCCATTTCTCATTACAATATCTGAGTAATCTCTGTGTTAACATCACTTGATGGCTTTTTTTTTGTTATTGTTATTGTTTTTTTTCTCTTGAGAATTAGTCAGATATTCCCAGTTCTTTGAATATTGTGAGTTTTGGCATCACAGCCTGATATTTTAATATCTGAAGACTATATATTTTGTTCCCTTTTTAGCGAATAACCAGAATAGCTAGTGTCAAAATCATTCAGTCGTTGACAACTGGAGACTAGAATTTCTTCTTCAGTTCTTTCAACTGAAGAAATGCCAGCATGTTCTTCTATTTTGTTTTTTTTTTTTTTTTTTAACTCTGGCTCCTTGAAATATGCATTATGAGGTAAAAAAACTGAACAGGAGATTTAAAAATGCAGCTCGAGAAGACAAAGTAAAGCATTACAATGTCTTCTCGAGCTGCACTTTGAAATCTTATGTTCAGCTCTCTCATCTCATAATTTCTCCTTTTTATTTGCTTTTTATTTCAATTTATGTATCAGAATCTCTACTGATATTCATTTTAGTCTTTTCTTTCTTCTCTGTCTTTATAATAATCTTTTGCTTTCTTCATGGATGATGTCTTTGATATAATACTACAACCTGTCTTACCGTTGGTTATTGGTGTTTAATGGCTCAAATCTGTTCTTAGGATGGTTTTAAAACTTAATTGACACATACACAAGATCATACTTTTGGTTCTTGTGAATTTCTTTTCACTTTATACACCTTTAATTTGAACTTGCATTTGAGTAGTTGGCGGTATGCAAAGTATTTCAGGAAAATCAATCCTTGGAGAAAGCCATCATTTTGAGAAAGGTAGAGGATCAGCAACAGAAAGGAATGAAATGAAAGAGATAACATAGTGACCACCTTAATGGACTGAATATGAAAAGGATTGAAAGAATGATAAAGGATATGGTAAAGTTCAGATCTGTTGTTCATAGAGTAACTATGATTTGTAGTTGTTGCAACAGTACCTAACAACAGAGTGAGAAAGCTAGTTCTGTGTCATCTTTAGGTTCCAATATTACTTAATTTTCAAATATTTTGCTATAATACTTTTATAAGCTGCATACATGTGTCAGCAGGATATACAACAAAGCTTAGGTTTATAATTCAATTCTTAGAATATTCAATATGTCTTTTGATGTTGATGATGGGTCTGAACCTGTGTGACTTCATACAGCAGACTCTTTTTCATCTCCACAATCACCTCTCTCTCTCTTACACATTTCATATAAAAAGTATTTTTTTTCCTTGGGCTTCTATCCATCAAAGAGAAAATCAATAAGGATAAAAATCAATCGAGATCATATTTATACCCAAATAAATATATTTATGTAAAATTATCATCTAATAGGTGATATATTACTTTACTATTATTATGTAACAAATTTCAACAGAGTACTTTAAAACTACCCACTATTTGGATTTCACAGTATCTATGGGTCAAAATTCCAGAGCAGTTAGATCTCACAGAGGTTCAATACAGGTCTCTGTCAGATTGGGTTCTTACATGAGATCTTGATTAGAGAACTCACTTTCAAGTTCAGTCAGATTGCTGGCAGAAAGTAGGCTCTTGAAGTTGTAGACTAAAGTCCATGTTTTATTGGTGGACTTTGTCAAGTTTTACAGACCAACATCAGGTCCTTCCATATTCCTCTCTTCATGGTTAATGTATACCACACTCTTTCAAAATCAATAGCTGAATCTCTGCAACTTTGAACCTCTCATTTCAGGATCTGAGTGGTCACTTGGCTAAATGGACTGACTTTGGGTTAATCAAAAGGAAGATTGTCCTTGGTAGGACTAATTTAGCCAGGCCTGCTAAAAGAACAAACAAATCTATCTCGGAGGAAGTTTAGTCACAGTGTCACTTGCAAGAATGGTAGGACTCAGTTTCACATGCTTTGGTGCACATATTTGAGTAACTGTTAACAGATTTTCCTTGTATGCATATGGATAGTATATTATCACTCACAGCATGGCACCTCATGTTAGATCTTGCAATGGTCCTATTAACCACAATTACACCACCATTCCTTTTCAACCATTCATCCTTGGCATAGTGCACCATAAAACTGTCTGATGCAAAGTGGCCAATTCCAGTCCATCTCAAGTTCACATTAAGCTGAAATATCTGTCTTTACGTGTTCCATTTCACTTTTTACAAATTTAAATTTTCCAATATTCATACTTACATACATAAATCATCTTACTTGTATTCCCAACCAATACCCTTTGCACTAGTAGTCAGAAGATCAGGAGATGTACAGCATTGGAAAGTCTGCTATCAGGGACCTTTCCAAAGTACTAAAGAGCAAGAGCAAGGATGTCATTGAAAGACTAAGGCACACCTGATTCAAAGCATGGATTGAAAAACCATGGCTTTTCCAATCACTTACTACACTTCTGAGAGCCGAACAATTAATAAGGATGATAGATGAATCAATGTCTTCAAGTTATAGTGTTGGAGAAGAACACTGAATTTCCCATGGACTGCCAAAAAGCACAAATGATTATGTCCTGGAGAAGTGCAACAAGAGTGTCACTTGGAGACAAGGATGAAAGGGCTTCATCTCACGTACTTTGGGAATGTTGTTAACTGGTTCAACTCCTTGGAAAGGTGAGGAGCCAGTGAAGAAGAAATGACCCTCAGAAAGATGGATTTATACAGTGACTGGAAATTCCCTCAAGTATTTCGATAAAGATGGCACATGATAAGATAATGTTCAGACCTGTTTATAGGATCACTATGAGTCATAAGCAATTCAAAGACACCTAAACAACAACCACTCTCTCTTTACCCATTTACTAGCTGTTGAGAATTTTAATTGCCACAATAAACAACAGTACATATATACAAATATGTAAGTACTAGTTCTTTTGTAAAGAGTGCAGATGGGCTAATATGTAGAGAATTATGCTACTAACTTAAGAGTCACATTTCTCTGGTAGTTCAAATCTACTAAAATACCATGGACCATCAAAACCCCAAATAATTTTGTTTTGGAAAAGGTGAAATCAAGTGTATCCATGGAGGCTAGGATTTTGAAGCTCCACCTCACATAATTTGGTCACTTGGCCAGGAAGAAACGGTAATTGGAGAAGGACATCATGCTTGGAAGAATAGAGGGATAGTGCAGGAGAGGAAGACCCTGCATGAATTGATACAATAACTAGGGCAATGAGGGTAGACGTGTTGTCAGAGTCAGTGAGACTAGCTCTGGACAGGGCAGGATTCAGAGCTGCTGTACGTAGGGTCGCTATGAGTAGCAGGTAGCTTGATGGTACATATCAATAACAACAACAGTGGCTCCATGAAAGAAAGACAAGCAACTCGTTTTATGGAAAACACAATCTGGAAAACTCTGTAGAGGTTCAGCTATGATTAACTTCCAACTCAGTGATAACCAGAGAGAGAGAAAGACAGAAAGAGAGAGAGAGTTTTTGTGTTTTCATTGCATATGTTTTCATTTTCTATTGGGTAGATACCCAGACATGAATCTCCTAGCTTATATGATAAACTTAAACAAACAAACAAAAAATATATCTTATCAAATAGTGTAGCAGTCCATGGCCTCATATATCTAGACTTCAATTTCCACTTCCATATCAACATGGTCCTGTTTTAGCTTCAGTTGTATGATATGTAAACATGTTCACCTAACATTGAGGACCAAAGAATAATCTATATGGAACACTGATATGGGGTTTAGCACATAGCAGAAATTTAATTATAGCCTCCGGACAGCAGTTCAGAAAACTTCATTCCTAAATATTCATTGATTAATAAAAAATTTGAAGACTTTAGGGTTTTTTGTATAATAACATAGGCTCTTCATAGAGCTTCTGAAGTCAATTTCTATCCCACAATTACTCAGATTTCTTTTTTTACTCTTAGTACATAACTAATGTTTTGTGGATAATTTTGATTAATTGGTTCCTTTATGAAATTTTGCCAATTAAACATTTCTATATATCTCCTAATAATCATTATTTCTAAAACAATTTTCCAAGTAGTACAAATTGCATAAACAATAAGAATATATAGGTTCCTTATTTTAACTATAGTGACTTTTTATGAAAGGATGTTGGCGCACTTATAATCTTACTTCCACATGTGACTTTTACTATTCTGACCTGTAACATCAAATAAGCACAGACTTTTGTGTAGCTTGTTGTTTTGGGGTGTGGTATTTTTTGTTGGTTTTTTTTTTTATTGTTTGTTTTTTTGACTATAAGCTGCTAGTCTGTCTGGGGTAAATTTTATGTGTGAGGAAAAATAAAATTTTACGTGCTGCCTGCAGACTAAATAATTCTTTAAAAGAAGAAAGTTTATTGATGTTATAAGCAACATGATGCCTCCTGGGATAAAGGGATTACTTGAACTAAAGGCACTTCCTCCACCTCTTTGCTTTCTCACATTTATTAGTGGGTAAATATCTTGGAAAAGTAAGTTTATGCTTTGAAAATCTAACAGGCTCATGTCATCATGCTAAATTCTGCTTCCTCATTCAGGTACTACACTAACCCGTGGTTGTTTTCGTTCTCACTTCCATTGTGAGCTGACTCTTCAGCAGATTTCTAAAGCTGTAAATTGCAAGACAGGTTGCCCAGGTTTCTCTTGCTGACCTGCTGGTAGATTCAATCCTCCAGAGAGGCCCTTCCTTTGGGTTAACAAACACCACCACCAGAGCTGCATATGCTGCCATTAGCTGCCATGACTCCTGATCCCACTCACAACAGAACAAAACTCTGTCCGGTGTTTTACACAGTCTCTACAATTGCCCGTGGATTAGAATCTTGTGGCTGGTTTTCTGAAGCAGCTCATTCTTTCTAGCATCTGACTAGAAGCTCCACTAAACCCTGCTCAGCATCATAAAATCATTTAAATTCTTTTTAACACACAGCTGGTGACTGTGTATAAGCTACATTAACCAATACTCGAACTTGGATGTTTCAAATGGAAGGTGAATATTCTTCCCCTAAACCACTAATATCACACATTAAACCTTTCCTTTTCTTTTATTAATTCCTTTACTATGACTAGTATTAGTATTAGTAATAACTAGCATTATAATTCAACTTCCCTCAGTCTCAGTGATATGGTAATATGTATAAATAAATAATTATCCTTATAAGAATGTTATAATCACTTAGTGTTTCTTATTAGCAAGTTCATTTGTGAAATAATTCCTTTTCCAGGAAGAAAGTACCTGAATTTTTCTTGAATTCAAAGTATTTATTTAGTCAGTCACCATTATTTTACTAATCACCTGGGGCAAAAATAAAAGATGTCCTTCCGAATAGAAAAAAGCTCAGTAAAAATCCTAGCTGACCAACATCAGAAGCACCAGGCAGTCATTCCCAATACCGTGAGTTGTAAACCATTTCCTCTGTGCAGAAGCACAGTAAAAGACAGGAAACAAAAAGTGATAAGTTCCTAAATATTAGATGGCCGTTTTGGAGTAAAAGCGTCATAGCTGTGTCTTCCAATGGATATTTTATTGGGCAGGGTCTTTCAACTTATTTACATGAGCTGCCATAAAACTATAGACTATAGGTAGTAGCGTAAAATTTTTTTTGTTATAGTTTACCTACTGTTCTTCCTTAATTTTTAAAAAATGATTGCATGAGTCCAGAGGTATTTGAATTATGCTAAAATATCCAAGAAAAGGGGAGCTTTCCTATCTATCTGATAGTGTCTTAAGACTAGAGGAAGACAATTGTAAATTTAGCCACCAGTAGAAACGATATTCATTGGATAACTGTAAAAGGAGGTGGGTAAAATATTTGTTGTGTCAAATGATTTAATTACTCTTCATATGTCAAAATTTATCTTTACAATGATAAAATAAAATATACTGTATTTGGTTTATAACAAGTAAATGATTTCTATTATGACACACCTACTAATGTGACCTGTACTATGTCTGCTTCTATAGAAATGACACATTACCACATTATTTAATCTCAAACCATTTAATTGTTTTCTAACTTTAAATGTATATATTCCAACAGAACTGCAGGATATTTGAAAGTAGAGCTACGATTTAAAAATTATTACCCTTTCTCAGAGATACTTTCATGTTTTTCTGTGAATGCATGTGTAAATACATATACATATATATTTATGCACATTTATAGACACATGAATGTGCATATATAATACATTTTGAGATCTTTTTGTTGGTGGTGTTATTAGATGCTATTGTTGAGCCCACTACAACTCACAGCAAGCCTATAAACAACAGATCTGAAAGTTACCTTATCCTGTACCATCCTCACGATTCATCACAATACTCGAGCCCATCATTATAGCAACTGTGTCAATTCATCTTGTTGAGAGTCATCCTGTCTCTTTGACCCTTCATCTTTTCCAAGATAGCACACTTTTACTAGAATTAGCCCCTCTTGGCATAATCACCAAATCATGTGAGATAGAAATTCACTATCCTTTTTCTAAGGATCATGCTGTTTGAACTTCCTTCAAGACTGACTTATTCTTTCTTTTGTCAGTTCATGAGATTTTTAGTACTCTTCTCCAGCACCACAACTCAAAGGCACTGATTCCGCTCCTGTTATCCTTATTCATTGTCCAAATATTAGATGCACAGTTATTTTGAAATAGTAAAAATATTTTCAATTACAGGATGGTCAGTTATGATCTTTATCCTTAATTCTATTTTTAAATTAATTTTATAGAGACTTAGGGTTTCCAGTCATTCATTGTTGCACTTTTCTCCCTGCCTTGCCCCCATTCACTCTTCTTGAAAAGAAAAAGGAAAAACTCTTTCATTGTTATGCAGTCTCTCCCCCCAAGTCCACTTCACGATGCAGCCTTCACTCAGGACTTCTGTAATAACAAGAATACCCATTCATATATCCCTTTTAAACAGTTCTCTCCCCCATCTATTTCAATGCAATATATATCATTCCTCCCCTCCTTTTCTGTCTTTCCTCAACCCTGATGTCAGTCTCATTTTAAAACAGTGACCCTATGCAACATTTGTCTTTTTGTGACTGAGATATTTCACTTGGTATAATGTCCTTCAGGGTCATCATTTTGCATAATATTTCATGAATTCCTTGTTTTTAAATAGAAACATATTTCTATGCTATGCATTTTTATAAAAATCAAATTGTTGAAGAGTTAAACCTAGAACATGGATCCTGGTGTCAGGAGACCTAAGTTTCACCCTAGTCTTTGCCTCCACCTAATAGTTATGATCAAATTCTGGAACATCTTTTCAGCATTAACTTAATTGTCTATCAAAAAGGAGAATACACTAGTTCTTTAGAATTATTGCACTATATTAATAACTAATTTATAATGGAAAAAGGTCCATATATGGGTTTCGTTAGAGAAGATATCCTTTAATGGAAGATTATAAAAACATTGCAAATTATATACTTTACCAAGGGAAGTAGTATAGTATGTTCATAGGCCTGTATTGTAATGCAAACTGTAACATATGTAATCACACTCCTTTATAGAAAATTAACAAAAAATGATATCCAAATGAAGTTCTTCAATTTTTATTTAAAATGTAGGAGACTGAATGGTGACAGAAAAAGTGGAATAAAGAATCATAACAAACTGAAATCATGTAACTACTCCCCCCTCCCCTAGTTTTTAAAAAGAGTGTTAGAGAGGAAGTCTCTTTGCCATGCAAAAGGGAAGGAAATTTTTCACTGCAACCAAGAATGACCAAGTGGAAGAATATAGTTTTTCTCACAGCATACTGCACTTATTAACAGAAGAAAGGAGACCATCATGAAGGGAAACACTGAGAGCCAGCATAAAGAATCCACACTATGGATTCCTAAGCAAAATAACTCCAAGATTTCTAAGGGATCTAAGTAGGCAGAGTGATGAATCCTCCTCCAATCATGATGCCATGATCTTCTTTATAGAATCCAGATACTCAAATGATTTGCTAATCATACAGATTGACAAGGCATGGAAAAAGGATACAATCCTGATGTACATCTTTCCTAATATTAAATCAGGCAGTTTTCCTTCATTCTGTTTGGACCACAGCTTCTCCACCTAGGTATAGGTTTTGCATGAGCACAATGATGTGTTCTGTAACTCCTACTTTCCTTAATGTTACCCATAATTTATTATAGTCTACACAGTCAAATGCCTTTGCACAATCAGTAAAACACCAGTAAATATTGTTCTGGTATTCTTAGCTTTCAATCAAGATCTAGCTGATATCAGCAATGATATCCTTTGTTCTATGAAATGATGTCAGTTTGAAGGGTAAGGTACACCTGATTCAAGCTAAGATCTTTTCAATCACTTACTATGCATCTAGGAGCTGGATGATGAATAAAGATGACGGAAGAATGGATGTCTCTTAGTTGTGGTGTTATAAAGAGTGCTGAATATCCCATGGACTGTGAAAAAAACAAATATGTGGTAGAGATAGCAAATCCAGAGTGTTCCTGTAGGCAAAGATGAAAAAGCTTTATCTCACATACTTTGGACATATTGCTAGGAGAAGTTATTCTTTGCAACGTGATATCATTCTTAGAAAGATGGAAAATCGGCAAAAGAGAAGACCTTCAATGAGATGAATTGACCCAGTGACTTCAGCAATGGGCTCAAGAGATTATGAGGTTGTCACAGGATTACACTAGATTCAGGTCTGTTATTCATAGGGTTGATTTGAGTAGTACTCAGTTAGATGAAGAACTTACATGACATCTTCTGAATCCAGCTTAAATTTCTGACCATTATCCTTCAATGACTTGACCATTCTAGTAAGTTTTAATAATCTTCAATAAAATTTTACTTGCATGTCATATAAATGGAATTTTTGGTGATTTTCACATCCTATTGGAAAGCTAGTTCTGGGAATTAGAACAAATGTGGATATTTTCATTCAGTTGGCCAGATAGCTGTCTTTCAAATTATTTGATACAGACTACTGAACATTTTAAGTGATGCAATTGTTTGTTAAAACATGTCATTTGGTATTTCATCAACTCCTAGGGCCTTAATTTTTTGCTAATTTCTTCAGTGCATCTTGAATTTCTTCCTTCCCTATCATTGTGATTATATACTATTTACTGAAATGGTTCAGGGGTGACTTATTCTTTTTGGTATAGTGACTCTCTGTATTCCTTCATGCTTTCTTTTCATTGTTCAAATCTTGTCAACAGAATCCTTCAGTATTACAATTCAAGGTTTCAATTTGTTTTTCAGTTGTTTCAGTCTAAGAAATGCTAAGCAAATAATTTTTTTTTTACTTTTGGTTTTTTAAGTCCAGCTCTCTGCCCATTTTCTTCTTATTCTTTGTTTTGTCTACTTAAGTTCCCCTTTGGAAAATTCTGCTTATCTTACTTATACATTTCTACTCTTTGTTTCAACCTTTTTATGTTCTAGTAGAATTTTTCAGAGTTCCTTCTAACATCTGTTTTGGTCTTCTCCTCATCCCCACGTACCTTGTCTTTGTAATAACTTTTGCTTTCTTCATAGATAATATACTTGATCTGATTTTTAAAAAATCATTCAAACTAGACAATATAAAGACGAATATGGCATCAGGATTAGAATAAATATAAAGAAGAATGCGGCATCAGGATTAGAGGAAGGCTTATAAACAACATGAATTACACAAATAAAACAAGTTGACTTGACAAAAAGTGAAGAGTACTTGGAACACTTGCTGCAGAATATCAAAGATTATAGCCTCCAATGTGGCTCCAAAAATCCAATAAGCAACATCATGATAAATGGAGAAATTTACTATGAATTACTTTTCCAAAGTTCTAAATAGTTGATATTTTCAATTGCTTCTTATACATGTGAAACCTAGACAATGAAAAAGGATGACAGGTGAAGAGTCTACATTTTTGAAGTTGGGTTTGAAGAAGCGATCTGAATATTCCTTTGACATCCAGTAGTATAAACAAATCTGTCTTGGAGACATGCAAACACGGTGCTTCTTAGAGGTAAGGTTGATGAATCTTTATCTCATATACTTTGTATATGTTGTTAGGAGAAACTAATCCTTGGAAAAATGTATCAATGTTGGAAACGGTAGAAGGCCAGAGACTCCTAACAAGGTAGATTGGAACAGTGACTACAATAATGGGCTCAAGTGTATCAGATATAGTGAGGGTGGCAAGGAATATGGCGAGGTTTAAGTGTGTTATGTGACTATAAACTGTAGTTTACTTGATGGTACCTAACAACAACAGGTGGGCAGAGATTTTATGTTTACTCAAAAAGTGAATTGAGCAATATCAAGAAATGTTTCATGTAAGCAATGATATGGTCACCTTTCTTTTGAATGGGAACAAATATGGATCTCTTCCAGTCCTCCAGATTTCTTGGCACAACTTGGTAAGCACATCTAGGGCATCAACTGTTAGTTGAAATATGTCAATTGGTATACCATCAATTCCTGGGGCCTTATTTTTTGCCATTTCTTTCAAAGCAGCCTGAACTTCTTCTTTCATCACCATAGGCTCTTGCTCATATGTTGTTTCATTAAATTCATCTTTGTCTGCTGATTCCTTTTGGTACAATGACTCTGTACACTCTTTCCATCTTCTTTTAATACTTCCTGGATCATTTAATATTCTTCCTAAAGCATCCTTAAGTATTGCAACTCGACGCTTGAATTCGTTCTTCAGTTCCTTGAGCTTGAAAATGCTGAGCGAGTTTGGCCCCTTTGTTTTTCTGAATCCAGCTCTTTGCACATTTCATTATAATCCTTTACTTTGTCTTCCCATGCTGCCTTTTGAAATCTGCTCATCTCCTTAATATATTGATTTCTTCCTTCTGCTTTGGCTTCTCAGGGCTCCAGCGCTGTCTTAAGAGATACCACTCATTAGGGGATGGGCAGATTTGTTACAGCTGTGCCTCCTGGTTCCAATTCTTTCCTGGGTAGTTAATGTATTCAAAGTATGTCAGATCTCTGCTGTGAAAGGTGTTTCTGTGCATGCTCAAAAAATTGTGGTGACACTTCTTAGGGTAAGACTGGATGTTCAAAACCAGAATCTGATTAGTAACTAAGATAAGAATTTTTATCAGGATGTGTGGTTTCAGCACCTACTGTCATAGATAGAAAAGGGGGAAAATACAATTATGCCTATTTACTTTGATACTTCACCCTTCTTGGAGCTTGCCTTTGGATCCTATCCTATCCCATCACTGCCATCCTCAGCAAAACAGGGATGTCTTCAATTTTTTTTTAGCGATAATTAAGACAGAAAGGCCAAAATTGTGAAATGATAAGTAAAATCATTATACTAAATCTAAGAACATCCTTGATTCTCTAATGACACAATTCCACCAAAGATATGGTCAGTCAGTGGATCCAAATGATATAATCTGTGGTCTTTAAAAGACATTATCTAGGCTTACAAAGTTTCTTTTCTTGAAGTAAAAATTGATTCTTCAAAACAGTGATAACATTTTCAAGCATAGTCTCAAATAGAAAATTCAGGTTTATTTGAGTAATACAGCTTCTAAAATTCCAGGCAATTGAAATCCTCAGTGTTTTCCTACTTAACCTCTACCCTGCCTCAAAAACACTTTTGTTTATAAAGCAATAATGAAAATAACAAGTCTATAAACTTGTACTTAATGGCAGGGGTTTTAAGCTCCCAGAACTTCAAACTCATGGCTAATGGAAGTCTTAAAACCTTAAAACCTGTGGTTTATATCTTGTAGACATAAGGAAATAGTATACATATACACACCCACATATATATATATATATAATATAGTCAGAGGAGAGAGAGAAAATGAGAGATACCACTCTTCTTTTTCTCTTTCTCTTTTTATATCTGTTTGTGTATGTGTGCAATAAATATTTTGTACATTAGACAAATTACAACAAAAACAAAACCCATAGTTGTAAAATTGGTTCTGACTCATTGACTCATAGTCGATAATAGAACCAACTACTCAATAGATTACAAAGTCTGGAAATCTTTATAAAGACAAATTACTACATTTCTCTCCCCCTTAAAAAAAAAACAAAAACGGAAGAAGACCTGAAGTGCTTGCTGCAGAAGGTCAGGGACTGTAGGCTTCAATATCCATTGAAGGTCAAGATCAAGAAAACAAAGATTCTCACCGCTGGGCCAATTGGCAGCACCATGACAGATGGATAAGGGACTGAGGTTGTTAACAATTATAGCTTGCTTAGCTCCACAATCAACATTCTTGGCACCAACAGTCAGGAAATCAAAAGACTAATTACACAGGGAAAATATATGGTCAGAGACTCCTCCAGAGTACTTAAAAGCAATGATGTCAGTCTAGAAACTAAGGTGTACCTAATCCAGGTCATGGTCCTCGCAATTAATTACTTGCTAAGCATTAGAGGGCTAGATAATGACAGAAGAAGAATTGATGCTTTGAGCTGTGCTGGTGAAGAGTCTTGCACATAGTATGGACTACCAAGAAAACAAATAGTTCTCTCTTGGAGAGGGTGAAATGAAGTTTCTCCTTTGAAGCTAGAATTTTGAAGCTTCGTCTCACATACTTTGCACATGTGGCCAAGAGAAACCGGTCCTTGAAGAAGAACATTGCGCTTGAAAAGGTGGAGGGACAGTGCAGGAGAGGAAGTCCCCAGATGAGATAGATTGATACAGTAATTGGATCAATGGGGGTTGCTGTTTTGGAATCAGTGAGACAGGCTCAGGACAGGGCAGGGCTCAGAGCTGCCGTACCTAGGGTCGCTATAGGTTGCAGACAACTCAGTGTTACGTAACAACCACAACAACAGTGTTTTAAATCACCAAAAATTCTGTTAACTCCAACTGCTTTTCAAACCAGGGTTACCCATGGAGGACAAGTTTCAGTAGAGCTTTCAGACTCGGTTTAGAAAGAAAAGCTGGGTGATCTACTTCTAAAAATTATCAAGGAAAACTTGTTGATTACAATGGAACAGTGATATAGTAATAGAAAATGAGCCTCCTTGGTCAAAAAGCACTCAAAATAAACAGTGGCTACAAAAACGGATTTGAACTGTAAAAATCATGACCATGACGCATGTTCCAACAATATTTTATTCTGTTATTTTTATGGTCTCCATAAATCAAAGTCAACTTGATAGCCACTAACAACAACCACATACATACAAGTTTCAAACAGAAACTCACTGCTGTTGAATTAGGTCTGACAGTGGTCTATCAAGTTGTCTGAGGCTGTAAATCATATTCAACATAGACTATCTTTCTCCTTTAGAGTCACTGGTAGATTTGAACTGTTATCAACTTGCAGCCTTAGCGTTAGAAGCATAACTCATTACAGACTATGCCACCGGAACTCACTATGAATTATATTTAGAGTGAAAGAAAGACAACTGTAAAGAGATCAGAAGATTCAAGGTATAGAAAGTCAAATAACTTGGGCCAGGAAACGATCTGCTTATGGCAAATCAACCAGTCTATAAATACATTGGAAACCTACAATAAAATAAAACAAAATGAAAACTAACCTCAAAATCATTCTCTTTGAGTTGTAACAGACTCACAGCTCACCCTTCAGTGAGTTGGGAGTGACCGTAATTCACCAAAGTGGAAACTATCCATCTTTTTCCTATGAAGCAGCTGGTGGATTTGAACTTGATGCCTTTGAGTTAGAAGTACAAATACCTACTCACTAGAACATCAGAGTTCCCTTACAGTGGTATTAGGAAGGATGACAATTCCATATTTTTATATACAAAGGAGAGATTCAAAGGTGACACATCCTGTGTTATGCAGGTGTCACAACCTTGCTTGCTGAAAACAAGGAGGACTTGCAGTACTTGCTGAAAAAGTGCAAATATTACAGCCTTCAATATAGCTAACATCTCAACTTCAAGAAAGAAATAAAACTCTTACCCCTGGGCCAATTGGTAACATAAAATAAATGGAGAAAGGATTGAAATTGTCAACTATTTTATCTTACTTGGATCCTCAATCAACTTTCTTGGTACCAGCAGGCATGAAATCAAAAGGTTTATTTCACTGGGAAAATCTGTTGTCAAGGACCGCTCCAAAGTTCTAAGGAGCAATGATGCTAATTTAAAGACTAAGATCCACATAATCCAATGCATGGTCTTTTCAATTACTTGCTAAGTATCTGAAGCTTGAACAATAACTAAGCATGATAGAAGAAGAACAGATGCCATTGAGTTGTGATATTGGAAAGAGTACTATGACTGTAAAAAGAACAAAAATATTTTAGAGAAATTGTAACCAGGGTGCTTTTTAGAGGAAAGGATAGTGACATTTCATCTCACATACTTTGGACATGTAGGAAATAGGAACTAGTTCTTAGGAAAAGACATCAAGGTGAAGAATCAGCAGAAGAAAAGATGACATTCAACAAGACGGATTGACAGTGACTATAGCAAAGGACTGAAGTATGTTAGATCTGTTGTTCATAGAGTTGTTATGGGTCATTGATCACTTGACAGTACCTGTGTACCATATAATAACATATAGACACATCTATAAATGCATAAT
This sequence comes from Elephantulus edwardii, assembly GCF_000299155.1. Lineage (NCBI taxonomy): Eukaryota > Metazoa > Chordata > Mammalia > Macroscelidea > Macroscelididae > Elephantulus > Elephantulus edwardii. Next base: position 2,604,940 of record NW_006399851.1, read on the forward strand.
AGCCACATAGTATATATACTTTCTGAAACATGGAGGAATTACAGTTCATATTTTTGTTACTATGGTCTCTTTCAAAGTACTGTGATAATTTGCGGGGATGACTTTTTTTTTCCATTTAATAAGATTTGGCTCTCAATCAAACAAGAAAAAAAGTCAGAAGTGATTTTTCATGAGGAAGTAGCCTCCATTTTTAGTTCAAGTGAGCGTTACATGAAGTTTAACCCATGTGAGTTCCTCTTCTAGCATATGGAGGAAAGGAGAGATCCTGAAGCAATAGGAAAAAGAGGAGAACTTAGGTGCTTTCATTAGTAAGGGGAAAAACATTTAGGAAACACATAATGCACAATTAGAATATCATCTGTATAAAATAATCAATTACTCTGAGTACACAGAGATGGCAAAGTTAGTTTCTGTTGGAGAGATCAAGCAGTTTCTAAAAGTCTTTATGATGGGAATAACTTGGTGCTAGAATGGAAGATAATAGAATAGGATTCTAGAAAAAATGAGTTCATTAAAGGAACATTAATTCAAGGATCTAGAGACAGAACATAGTTGTACATAGGGACAGGTCCTTGGAGAGGGACATCATGCTTGGGAGGGTGGAGGGACAGCGCAGGAGGGGAAGACCCTCTATGACATGGATTGATTCAGTGACTGGGATAATCAGGATAGGAGTGTCAGAGACAGTGTGATTGGCACAGGATAGATCACAGTTTAGAGCTGTTGTACATAGGGTCACTATGAGTCGCAAACGACTCGACGACACATAACAACAACAACAGAGACAGAAATGTCTCTCCTAGCCATAGAGTCAGTTCCAACTCATAGATAAGCTCCCAGTGGGTTTCTAAGGCTGTAAATCACATGGGAGGAGGCTACCTTTCTTTCTCTCAAGAGGGACTGGTGTATTTAAAAAAACTAGAAGAGTGTAACTTTTGGGTTAGAAGTATAAGTTTAAGGTAGATTCAGCGTCAAGAAAGTACTCAGATGTGTGTGATTGTTATTTGGAACGAGCTCTTTGGAACAAATTCAAATCATCCTAAACTTCCTTAAGTTCTTGGACAATTGTTTAGTTTTCAACTGTTATCTAAACATGTATTCTATGAACTCTGTGAATTTGATTTTAAATTTTTTTCCTTATCACAAGAATATTTGAGGTGATGAACATGTTCTAAATTTAGATTATGATGATGGTTACAAACCTTGGGAATCACACAATTTAAAAAGGTACACTTTTGTGAGATGCAAAGTAATAATAAAAGAGGTATTATTATCTCATTTTACCAAATTTAGAACAAATATATTTTAAAATAATGAAACATAACTTTTATTACTAAATTCAATGTCTGTTATACTAGGTTCTGCTGGACACTGCATTTTACCACTGTTTGTGAAAGATTTCTGTAAAAGAAATTTTAACTGATATTGAGGATACATAGGCATAAGATAGATACTGAGAAATAAAAATTGGAAATTTTAAAACAAGGATGTAAATATTAAAGGAAGTATATAATAAACACACTTAGGTTTACAAGAAAAATTTCCTCAGTTTGATGTTGGGTGTTAGGTGCTCTTGAGTCCACTACAACTCATAGAAACACTAAGAAGAGCAGATCAGAGCCTTGCTCTATGCTGTGCCATCTTCATGATTTCAGCCTTGTCAAGTCCATTGTTGCAGTCACTGTGAGCATAAAAGCAATCTAGAAGGATTTGTCTTTAAGATGATGAAGCTTAATTTATTTGACAAATCATAATAAGTATTTGTCAATATAAAAACAAACTAGGAAGTACATCTTAGAAGAAGTTCAAAGTAAGGAAGGATGAAAGCTAGGGGACAGATGAGTCATAGACTGACTCAGTGACAGGTTGCAGAAGGAAAATGAGAGTTTCCCAACAGCTTGTCTGAGAAAAAGCCAAAGGACCGACCTGGAAACACCAACTAAATGTAGATGGCTGTGTCTCTTGGAGCCTCACACAGTCACTCTGTGCCTGCCAAGTGTACAGCAGGAGCAGTCACAGCAGTTTAGCTCTCTCTTAGGACCTAATGGAGTCCATAAACCACAACTGCTGCTGTTGGCGGTAATAACAAAATCCAAACTGCTTTTCTAATTGGAAAGGAAAGAACACTGGCAAACAAAAGCAATCAACTAATATCATCAGGAAAATGGAACTGTGACTAGGTTGTATTAACAAGTTAAATACAACTGATGCTCCATCAAATCTACTGGGTTTCTTAAGAGATAGCCGGAATGGACACTTATGAACATTTTGGCCAGTGCATTCTTAAGATGCTGTCCGTGATACACATTGCTCTTTTTTCCAATAAATAGCCAATATATTATTGAGTAAAGCATCCTAAACTGCTTGTTTATGAACTCACTGCTGACAAAGAATTTTAAATTAAGCCTGATTATTTTTCCCTTGAAAGTATACTGATACAGGTTATTCTTTCTAATTATGATAATACTATACAAATCATGATAGTTATAGAAAGATTTCAGGCCCTTTGTTCATAGGGTCGTTATGAGTCGTGCTTGACTCGATGACAATCAACAACAACATTTACTTATCCTAAACAGAGAATTTAGAAAAGTATGACTAGAATTATATACATTTCCCTTAAAGAAAGATAATATTGTTGTTATTATGGGCTGTCAAGTCACTTGCAACTCACAGTGACTTTAAGTACAACAGCCCTGAAATCTGCTCTATCCTCTGTCAATTTTATTATCTCTGACACACCCACCCTCTTTACCCCTGTCACTGTATCAAACCACCTTGTCACTGTTCTTCCTCTCTTTCTCCATCCCTCCACCCTTCCAAGCATGATGTCCCTCTCCAATGACCTGTCCCTCCTTGCAACATGCCCAAAGTATACTAGATGAAGCTTCAGAATTCTTGCCTCAAAGGAGCAGGCTGGCTTCACCCTCTGTAGGATGAACCTGTTTGCTCTCCTGGCAGTCCATGGTATATTCAACACTCTTCTCCAGCATCACAGCTCAAATACATCAATTCTCTCTATCATCACTAGCCATTTGTTCACCTTTCTGACACATAGCTAGCAATTGAGAAGATTATGGCCTGGATCAGGCACACCTTAGTCTTCAGACTGATGTCATTGCTCTTCCATACTGTGGAGAGGCCCCTCACAGCCGACTTTCCCAATACAATTCGTCTCTTGATTTCCTGGCTGCTGGTATCAAGAGTGTTGATTGTGGAGCCAAGCAATCTAAATCTGTTAACAATCTCAATCTATTCGCCATGATAGTCACTTTAATAATTTCATGTGTCTCATCTCTGTAAACTAATATAGTAAAATACGTAATGTGTTTACGTCTTATTATTTTTTATTGAAAGTATATTAATTTCCTTGCAAAATCTTCATAAAGTACTCTTTTATAAATTAAAAATATTATGTACAAATAAAAGACAAAATTCAATATGCTTTTAGTCACTATGCATAAGCGTTTTTTTTATGACATGTTATAAACATGTGATTGAATGAAAACTTGTCTGCATTTCTTCATTTTCCCCATTCATATAGATTTCGTGAAGTGGAAGTACTAGGTCAAAATGTATGCCTTAACCTAGTAAAACAGCTATTGTTAGATTCTGTGGTGTTGACGAGGAATCTTAAAGGTCCTGTGAACTACAGATCAGAAACTTGCCCTAATTTTGCTATCCTCATCATCTCTACAAATTCATCTTGTTGTAGGTCATGTTATCTATCCCTGAATGTTCACCTCTCCCATTATGAAATCTTTATCTAAGGACTGGTCCCTCCTGAAAATATACTAAAAGGTGTGAGATGAAGTTTCACCATCCTTTTCTCTAAGGACACACTAGTTGCACTTCCTTTAAGATTGACTTGTTTGTTCTTAAAAAAAAAAAAAGACTGACTGGTTTGGTCTTTTGGTGGTTCATTGAATATTCACTATTTTTTCTAATAACACATTTAAAATATTTTCATTCTTATTTTTCTATTTTTATTATTTTCTACTTTTATTATTTTATTAGTCATTGTTCATTTTTCAGAAGCATAAGAACTGAAAATACTACAGCTTGGATCAGGTGTACCTTAGTCTTTAAATTTAAATCCTTGCACTTAAAACCTTGGAAAGGTCACTGACAGCAGATTTTTCCAATGTAACAAAACTTTTGGTTTTCTGACTGCTGTTACCCTAGGTATTTATTGTGGATAAAAGGAAAATTAAATTCTTGGCATCATTAACCTTTTCTCCATTGATCATGATGTTGTCTATTGATCAGTGGTTAGGATTTTTATTTGTTTTCTGTTAAGACCTTCAGCAGCAAGTATTTCAAGCCCTCTTAAATTTGGCAAGCAGAGTTTTTCATCTGATAATGCAGGTTGTTGATGAGTCTTCCCCCTATCCTGATTCCACTGCCTTCTTCATACATACAGCTCAAATTATGGAATGTTATTTGTTCTGTGTACAGATTTAATATGTATTGGGAAAGCATAAAACTCTAACATACACCTTTACTGATTTTGAACTATACATTGTTTCCCTCTTGTGCTCAAATTATTGCTTTTTGACCTTAGTATAAGTTTTACATGAGCACACCCAAGTTTTCTGGGATTCTCATTCCCCTCATGGATACCCATAATTTGTTATGAATCACAAAGTATAATGTCTTCGTATAGTCAATAAAACACAAACCTTCTGGCACTCTGTGTTTTCAGCCAAGATTCATTTGACATCAGCAAAGCCTCTTCTAGATTCAGCTTGAATTTCTCATATTTTCTTTTCAAGATACTATTTTAGATCATTTCTAATAATCAAGGTTTTGCTTACATGTAATATTAATGATATTATTTGATGGTTTACACACATATCCCATTGGATTATCTCTTAACAAAATGGTAATAAATATCGATCTTTTTCAGTCAATTAGCCAGGTAGCTATCTTCCAAATTTCTTAGCAAAGACATGTAGAAGATTGCAACTTTTGTTGAAACATGTCAACTATTATTCCACTGTTTTGGCTTTTTTTTTTAAGATAAAAATTGAAGAGAAAATTCAAGGCTCAAGTTTAAACTCTAAATAATTGCATGGCCAAAATTTTGAATGATGCAGGAAACATCAAAAGAGAAAGGAATACACATAGTCACTGTACCAAAAAGGATTCGTCAAAACAGAGTCGTTTTAAGAAGTAGCATATGAACAATACCCAATTGTAAATATGGAAAAAATTCAACCAACACTGAAGGTATTGGCAAAACACAAGTCACCAAAAATCGGTTCCTTGTAATAGTAATTTATAAATTACAAAAACATTCTACTAGTTTGTAGAGGAAGACTTCCAAGATAGATTGACACAGTAACTATCACAATTGACTCAAACATGTTGGAAATTATGAGGATATCATAAAACGCAAAGGTCAGATCTGTTGTTCATAGTATCACTATAAGTCCTAGTCGACTTAATGCTTCTAATAACAATTACAATAACAATTCTTGACCACAGTACATGATTGATCCTCGCATGAAAGATATTTTTACCATTTTGCAAGACCTAGTGGTGGAGTGGTTAAATATCCTTCTGCTAATCCAAAGGTCAGTAGTTTGAACCTGCAAAAAGGCAACTCGTGGGTGACAGTTTGCTTCTGTAAAGTTAAATACTTTGATGATTCTGTTGAGCAGTTCTATGTGTCTTATAAGGGTCACTGTGCAATGGGATGCTAAATACCTACCTTGCTATCTCAGATTATGCTACTTTGAACTTTTACACCCACTTACTCACTAATTTATCACTATTATTTTCATTATGTGTGGTCTTCTTTATTGATTAGTTTTCAATGTATGATCAATTTCCATAGTTGTTGATCTAATAAAAATATTTTATATTCTACAAATAGTTGTCAGGTGTTGCCAAGTCAGCACTGATTCATAGTGACACCAGGAATGACAGATTTAAACCCTGTCTAATCCTGTATCCGCCAACCTCACAATATTGGTTGTATTTCTGTGGCTCCTCTTTAATTTTGATTGAAGAGCTCAATCAGAAAATGCAGTTATCTCTTCCTTTGTTCGCTGGAAAGAGAACTTTTGCATGTATTTACTTAAGTTTTTAAGCCTTGCAATATTTTGATGTTGTTTTCTTATTAGTAACAAAACAAAACAAGCTTTGCCACAATACTTCCATTATTGCCATATTCATGGTTTACACTACAGTACTCAAACTGCAGTCAGCTTAATTTTTTTTCTCTTTTACTTATGCTTTCTTATTGGATATTTTTTGAACCCTAAAAATCCTTTATATTTACACATTTAAAATTTTAACAAAAAGTATAAAACATAATTATTGATTAATATATTGGTAATTTATGATGATGTGGTATGATGGATAATTTAATGTGATTTTTCTAAACTACAGAGTCTTTGAAACTCCCACCAAGTGACAGAGTTGGACTAGATAAATATGAGGCATTTGTGGTCCACTAAAAAAGATCAAATCTCTTGTTAATAACGTAAATGGGGTCAATAGCACCCTTCTGAGGGTACCATGCAAATTAAGTGTGTAAAATGCTAATTTTGGGATTGATCAGATTTGCCATGCTTCCAGCCTTGAAAAAAGTCATCCCAGAACAGATAACAAGGACCTCACTTATAATAAGAGGAAAGAGCTGGCAGTTGACCTTTTATATCTGTGCTCGGCTAAAACAGCTGGACCCAGGAGATGCAGAGTTGTGACATCTGCATGGCAGCAGGCAGTTGGCATGAAAAAAAGCAAAAAAAAAAACCCAACAAAACAAAAAACACCCAAAACCACACAAACAAAAAATCCCAAACAAAACAGAAAACCCAACAGTGGACACAGCACAGACAACGGGGACTGAGAAGCAGGAGACTGCCCAATGTAAGATCTGTGGAGCAAGGAAGCTGACTGTTTTTGGGCAAGGGGCTTACTGACTGAAGATTACTGGAGGAATGGGCATTTAATTAACCAAGCTAGAAAGCTTTCTAGTACTTTCTTGAGCAGGTATGAAGCCAAGACCAAAAAAGCCAAGTGCAAGATAAAGACCTACCTTCAGATACAGCTGATGAGAGAGTCTATCCTGACTAAAGAACTGTATACAGATTTGTTCGTGAATCTGAATTGTAAACCTCTAACTTTCCTACTAGAGCACTCTGTTGTTATAGTAGGTAAAGAGTTTCACTTTCAATACAAAGGGACACACTTTGAATCCACCAGCTATTTTTCAGGATAAAGTCAAACAATCTCCTGTGCAATTTACAGCCCCTGAAACCTGCTAGAGAGTTGGCTATGAGTTGGTTTCAACTCAACAGCACATAACAACTATAAATTTTCTAATGCCATAGAACTGATACCTTTGAATTGTGGTGTTGTCAAAGTGGATTGAATATGCTATGGATTGCCAGAAGAAAAAACAAATTTGTCTTGGAAAAAGTTGCTCCTTAGAAGGAAGGACCATGAAACTGTATCTCACGTATTTTGCCACGAGGAGCCAGTCCTTGGAAAAATATGTCATGTTGAAAGGTAGAGGGTCAGTGAAAGAGATGAAGATCCTCAGTTAGATATACTTACAAAGTGACTACAACAATAAGCTGATCATGACAGCAGAGATCATGAGGATGGTGTAGGATAAGGCAATATTCTAATCTTTCGTTTATGAAAAACCTGGTCACTATGTATACTGGTCAACTTAGTGACACTCAACCATAATAACTAATACTTTCCTAATAAACCACATAACTATGAATATTATGATTGTAAAATTTCATTGAAATTCATGGTGTATAATTTCATTGAATTGTTGAACACTGGTGTGGGAGGGAGAGCTAATGTCTGAATTGGTAGAAAAAATTGGGAGTGTGGAATGGTCTGGCTTTGTCTGATCTTACAGGAGTCAGTGTAGGCTGGTGCTGATGGGAATTTTTCCACTTTGTAAAGCTAAGGAGTACTCATGCTACCATCCCCAAACATACTCATTTTTACAGGTGTTATCATACACTGGAATATAATACAGATATTTTTAGGATCTTGTTGCTATGTAAAATATTTAAAGATCTTCAAAATGTAAAATGTATATAAAATATGTAATATGTAAAATGTTATCAATTAAGTCATTGTGTACTGTTAAGTTGGAACTGATCAATAGCTAATCCTCTGGGGTGGATTTTCAGTGGCAATAGTTGCCATGGTAGGAGATTGCAGATTTTTATTTCTCTTCAATGGAGTACTGATGAATTTGAACCACATATCTTTGTGTTGGCATCACAAGTCTTTACCACTAGCCCAACAGAACACCCTATAAATTGAGTGATAGAAGAAAATATTAGGACATAAAATTGTTCATAGCATCTTATAAAATATTAAATAGCTAAATCACTTGTTATGCATCAGAGAGTTGGACAATGACTAGGGAGGCTAGAAGGAGAATTGATGCCTTTGAGCTGTGGTGCTGGAGAAGGGTACTGAATGTACCATGGACTGCCAGGAAAACAAACAGATTAATCTTGGAGAGGATTAAACCAAGCTACTCCTTGGAGGCAAGGATTCTGGGGCTTCATCTGACATACTTTGGGCATGTTGTAAGGAGGGACAGGTCCTAGGAGAGGGACATCATGCTTTGTAGGGTGGAGGGACAACACAGGAGGGGAAGACCCTCCATGAGGTGGATTGATTCAGTGACTGGGGTAATCGGGATGGGTGTGTCAGAGGCAGTGCGACTGGCATAGCATAGAGCAGGGTTTAGGGCTGTTGTACATAGGGTCACTATGAGTTGCAAATGACTCAACTGCCCATAACAACAACAACAACAAATGTGTTAGTCATATAAACTAACATTTAACATAAACAATAGGTCAGAAGTGACTCATAACTGAACTTCCAGTAGATTTTTAGAGGTTGTAAGTCATAAAGAAGGATATTGCTCATCTTTTCACAACAGAACAGCTGGTAGATTCAAATAGCCAGAGAGGCATCATTTTTGAGTTAACAGTGCAAATCCCTAGAGACTACAACACTAGTGTTCTCTAAATAAAATATTAAATATATAAATTAGTTAATCAAATAATCTAACATTTAATATAAACAGAAGGTAGGCATTGACATTTTTCCATTATTTTTGTGATGTTTGACTTATTTTGCTATGCACATTTAGTTTATTAATGATGATGATGTTGTTATTGTTGCTGTTGTTGTTGTTAGGTGCCGTCCAGTCATAGAGGACTCATAGCAACCCTATGAACAAAAGGCCTGAGCACTGTTGGTACATAGAGTTTCCCGAGGCAAGCCATTTCAGAAGTGGATGTCACTCCTGCTTCCAGGCTTGTTTTAGTCAGGAAGTTCCAGCCAACACTGTCCACCATGGGTACCCATTACCACGACTGGCACATCATTGTCACAGTCTTCACCATCACAGCAACCACAAGTTACCTCTGCACAGCAATGCACAGACCAGTGCTATACCATCTAGAAGAATGTTTGACAGGAAAACAATTTGAACCCGGCCCTAGGGCCGCAGATTAAAATCACCCACCTTCTGGTTGGAAGCATAACTTTCTGTTCACTAGGCCAATGTAGCTCTATGTCGTCGTTGTTATTGTTGTTTGGTGCCATCGAGTCGTAGACGACTCATAGCGACCCTATGAACAAAAGGCCTGAGCACTGTTCGTTCATAGAGTTTCTGGAGGCAAGCCATATCGGAAGTGGATGCCGCTCCTGTTTCCAGGCAGTTTACTAGTACCGGGTAAATTTTTCCTATCTCTTTTTATTTTTTTACTTCTGGGTTCAATTTCAAATCTATGTCTTGTTTCTTACCTAATTTTTTCTCTCTTTTTACTGTCTGCCTTAGGTTTGGGGTTGGTTCTGTTTTTTAAGTTTAAGATTTTTATTAGTATTATTATTTAATGTTGAATGATTAGAAACTGTAGCTGTGGGATAGACATTGAAATGGAAATACTAATTTGAAAGACACTGGAGTGTGGAGTTGTGAAAGGGCATCAAGTATGGTGCAGTTGGAATGTGGTTGTCTATATTCTTTGTTCATAAATAAGTGAGTCTCTATAAGTGTAAGTGTACATAATTATGCTTTTGAGCTAAGAAAGGTGGAAAAAAGGTAAACTCCTAATTTCTCCACTTTTTTCCCCTCAACTGTTATATTTTGAGGAGTTCTCAAGTATAATATTTGGCATAGTTTATAGGTAGTTGCACTGCCCAACCAAAGTCTGTACAGCTCTGGCAGTTCAAATTTACCAGCTGCTCCAAACAGAAAGATGGGCAATCTCTTCCATGGAATTTATTACTTGGAAATGTGTTGCAGGTTGACCTACGGATTGGTTCGTATTCAATGTTATGAATTTGAGATCCTCATTGTATTTGAGTGTGAACTGATTCATAGCTGATCCTCCAGTAGTTGGTTTGTTGGATTAGTTTGGGTTGTTTGGTTTTTGTTGGTTATTTTTGTCTTAAAATTATTTTATTCTCTCCACTTAATTTTTATTTTATACTGGTTTTGCATCCAAAATTCATATACATTGTGCATCATTCATGTACATTGTGATTTACACATTCTTATATTCACATTGTATTTCAAACAATCACTTATATACACTGTATTTTATAAAATTAATGACCATTGATCTATAACTACTTAATTCCTTTACCACCACCACCTTCCTATATCACTCACTCAGTGATTTCCTCGCCTTCCCATCCTTTTCCCTCATGCCAACCCCACCCTCTTCCAGTTCTCCTTTTGGACTTTTATCTACGTCTTACTAGTTATCCTTTTATGTTTACAGTAATGGTCTTATGCAGTATTTGCAGCAATAAGGAGCAATGATTTTGTAAAATACTATGTAGCGTGGGAGAATCTAAAGAGGATTATGCTAAGTGAACTAACTCCAATGGGATTTTTAAGATTGTAAATTCCACAAAAGAAGATTGCCCATCTTTTTTTTTCCCCATGGAGCTTCTAGTAGATTTGAACTGTCAGAGTTACCATCCTTGAGTTAGAAGCTCAACTCCCTATGGAGTATACCACCAGGGCTCCCTTAGTTGATAGTATTTCAAGAAAGATCCCTCCATGGAGGATGACAACGTATATGGTAAATATGGTAAAGTTACTGCTCATTGCCAACAAGTCAGAACCTGCTTTTCAAGAATTTTTAGAATCTCTAAATCACATAGGAAAAATTGCCTATCTTTCTCCTGTAGAACAGCTGGTAGATCCAAGATGCATATCTTCAGGTTGGCAGTGCAACTATTTAAATACTAGGGAAGAGTTCCCTTAAAAATACATTACAGCATAAAACCACCATTATTGTAAAAACAGAAGGATAACTATTAAGATGTGTATAAAATCCAAAGAGGATAGGGGAGGGATACCAGGGGCTAAGGGTGGGCAAGGGGGAAATCACAGGGTCACAGAGTCTTGTGAGTGAAGGAGGGGATGAAGGAATTAGGAAAGATCCAGTATGGACCTGAAAAGATGGGGTAATGGTGGACATAGATAAATTATGACTAATTTTATAAAACATAATGTATGGATGGGAACGATTCACAATATTATTCACAAGGTGAATGAAGGAATATGCAAAATAGAACATACACAAATTTTATATGCAAACTCATATAAAATGAAATTTTAAAAAAGACATTACAAAAGCTAAACTGAATATAGAAGTCATAGGTTATACAGTATTTAGCTGGAGTTTTATATTAGAAGTATTTGACTTTCATTTTCTTGATAAAGAACATTGTGCTTCCAAGAAGAAAGGAAAAAGGAAAGGATCTTATTTAATGCATTACATTAAATTTTATTTCCTATAACGTAATTATTAAAAGATAAGTAGCTTCTGAATTATTAATAAGAATAAATAATAAAATGATAATTAAATAACTATCATTAATGACTTGTTCATTAATATGTTAGTAGATGGCTGTTTCATAATGAAGAGAAATTAAAGTAGGATGTTAGGGAAATTCAGTAAATAATAAAGCATAAAACTGTATATTGTGTCTCTGTTAATAAAAATATGTATCTGATTCTCAGGGAGCTTAAGGAAGAAATGTGTATAGTGAGAATAGCAGCAGTTCAAAGCTAATAAGTACTGTGTTACCAACAAAATTCTCCCAAACCTCTTTGAGTTCAAGTTTGTTTACTCTTAGAAAAACTTTATTTCCTATGTCTGAGGAAAGTAAGCTTATAAAACAAAAGATGAAAAGAGTGCTATATAGCACTCCAGAAAAAGGATGCTAACAAATTGTTAATGAATCAAAAACATATGGATAGCACATTGCTTCAAACAGAAAATATTTTAAAATTGAAGGGAAAGTACTTAGCAAACTGTGATAGAGTTCTGTTAGCCTTAAAATGCAAATATTTGAGGCATCTTTAGAAAGTTGCTACTTATTCATTTCTTTAGTTATTATCTGCATATCATTTACATCTTACATATCAGAGTGTCCATGACAAAAAGTATTTTTCAAAAAATTTAGCAATATTTTGAGGTAGTTATAAATAAACAGCCAAAAAATTCACAGGTAAAATGTGTATCATTTACCATAAATCACAATAACAATATTTTCTTCTGTTCCTGGCTTCTTGTTGTTATGTGGCATGGAGTGACTCATAGAGACCTTATACACAATAGCTCTGAACTGTGCTCTAACATGAACCAATCTCACTGCCTCTGACACACCTATCCTCTTTACCCGTTACTATGTCAACCCATCTCATACAGGATCGTCCTCTCTTGAATTGTCCCTCCACCCTTCTAGGCATTATGAGCTTCTCTAAAGACTTGTCTTTGCTGGCAACATGTCCAAAGTATTTGAGATAGAGCTCAAAAATACTTACCTCCAAGGAGCAACCTAATTTTCACCCTCTTCAGGACAGACCTGTTTGTTCTCTTAGGAGTCCATGGTATGCTCAAACTTTTCTCCAGCACCACAACTCAAAGGCATTGTTCTTCTTCTGTCATCCTTAATCATCCTTAGTCATTGTCCAGTTCTCTAATGCATACCAAGTAATTGCAAATGCCATGGCCTTTATCAGGTGCACCTTAGTCGCTACACTGATATCCTTGCTCCCCAGCACTCTGGAGAGGTCGCTTACATCAGATTTTCCTTGTAGAATTTGTCTTTTGATTTCCTGACTATTCCTGTCAGGAGTTGACTGTGGCACTGAGCAAGCTGAAATTGTTGACAATCTCAATCTCTTTTTCTATCTGTCATGAAATTGCCAATAGGCCCAGTGGTGAGAATCTATATTATCTTTATGTTGACCTTCAATCTATACTGCAGATTGTAGTCCTTGACCTTCTGCAGCAAATGATTACCATGCCTTAAATGCACACATATAGAGCATACAAAAAGAAATGATAGTTACTATAAGCTTGTTTGAAAAATTAGGAGTTCTGGGAGCTTACTGGGAAAACAGTTGCACTGTCAGCCCAGAGCAGGTGGTTTGAGTCTGACAGATTCTTCATGGGAAAAAAATGGGCAATCTCCTCCCCGATGATTCACAGTCACAGAAAATTTGCTGGTCAACTAAGTTGGTTTTAACTTGATAGCAAAGAGTTAATTTAAGTTAGTTAACATTTCTTAATAGTAATTAAGATTTTATATCTTAATTATTTGGGTTTATACTAATCTACTGGGTAAAAAAAATAACATTTTGTATAATATTCCTGCTATAAAACTACAGTCCATATTTAAATAAGAAATTTTTTTAATTAAAGAAAGCTTTAAAGGGTAGCTACCGTCATGCTTTTGTAGAATAAATATTTTTTAAAGAAATAGGAAAAAATGAACTATATTCCTGATTACTGGGAAGATTCAAAACATCATCTTAAATCTATTCCTTGAAATTTCAAAGCCATCTTAAGAATAGGTTTGTAGCATTAAAGAACTATGATCAAAGACCGGATGAGTTGTGGGATGATATCACCCATGAAGATGAATGAAAAGGCCATTACAAAGACAGAGAAAAAGAAATACACAAAATCAATTTCAGAATACACTCTGAAAATTGTAACAGGGTGCCCAGAAGGCAAAACAAAGAGAAAACATGCCAAAATAAAAGTGCTGAACAGAAGATTTCAAATGGTAGCTTGAGAAGACAAAGTCCTGTACAGATGACTGGAATTGGAAAATAAAAAAGGAAGATTTTGGTTTACATTTCTCAAGCTAATAAAACTGAAAAACAAATGTAAGCTTAGAATTGCAAAATTAAAAGATGCTATGGGCAATATATTGGATGACTAAGGCTCCACAGTCAACACTCTGGGCACCAGCAGCCAAGAAATCAAAAAATGTATTGCGATGGGAAAGTCTGCTGTTAGGGACCTCTCTAAAGTACTCAAGAGCAACAGTGTCTCTCCGGAGACTAAGGTGTGTCTGGTACAGGCCATGGTCTTTGCAATCACTTGTTATGCATCAGAGAACTGGACAATGACAAGGGAGGATAAAATGAGAATTGATGCCTTTGAGCTGTGGTGCTGGAGAAGAGTCCTGAATGTACCATGGGCTGCCAAGAAAACAAACAGATTCATCCTAGAGAGGGTTAAACCAGGCTACTCCATGGAGGCAAGGATTCTGGGGCTTTGTCTGACATACTTCAGGCGTGTTGCAAGGAGGGACAGGTCCTTGGAGAGGGACATCATGCTGGGTAGAGTAGAGAGACAGCGCAGGAAGGGAAGACCCTCTATGAGGTGGATTGATTCAGTGACTGGGGTAATTGGGATGGGTGTGTCAGAGGCAATGAGATTGGCACAGGATAGAGCAGGGTTTAAGGCTATTGTACATAGGGTCGCTGTGAGTCGCAAATGACTCAACGGCACATAACAACAACAACAACAAGGAAGCATCAAAAGAAGATGAAGGGAAACAAAGTGTCACTATACCAAAAAGAACTGAATGACACTGAAAAACGTCAGGAAGTACCATATGAAAGAATTAATGATAATAAGAGAGAAAGTTGAAGCTGCATTGAAGGCACTGGCAAAAATCAGGCCCCAGGAATTAATGGGCTACCAATTGACTTGTTTCAATTAACAGATCCAGCCCTGGATTCTCTCACCAGTTTATGCCAGGAAATTTGGTGGACAGCTGTCTTGTCAACGTATTGGAAGCGGTCTCTATTTGTTCCAATTCCTAAAAAAGGTGATCCTACAGAATGTGGAAACTATTGAATAATAACATAATTATTACATGCTGGCAAATACTGCTAAAGATCATTAAAAAATGGCTAAAACAATACATAGACTAGAAACTACCAGAAGTTCAAGCAGAATTTAGAAGAGGCTATGGCACCAGGGATATCATTGCTGATGTCAGGTGAGTCCTGGCTGTAAGTAAAGAATACCACAAGATTATCTCTTTATTGAATATGCAAAGGCATTTGACTCTGTGAATCATAATAAGTTAGAGCTAATATTTACAAGAATGGAAACCACAGAGCACTTAATTGTGCTCATGAAAAACCTATACCTAGACCTAGAGGCTGTTGTGTGAACAAACAAGGGAACACTGTTGTGTTGTGGTTGTTAGGTGCCATCAAGTCATTGATAACTCATAGTGATTCTACGAATAAAAGACCTGAACAATTGTATAACTTTCATTGTTTGTCCACGTTCATAGAGTTTCAGGAGGCAAGCTATTTTGGAAGTGGATGCCACTCCTTCACTGTCTACCCTGGGTAACCACTATCATATTTGACACATCAGTGTCACAGTGTTTAACCATCACAGTAACCACGAGTTACCTCTGTACAGCAAATGGACAGACCAGTGCTATACCTCTTAGAAGAGTGTTTGACCAAAACAATTAAAGCAAGGCCTTAAAGCCACAGATTAAAATCACCAAGCTTTAGCTTGGGAACATAATTTTCTATTCACTAGGCCAGCAGAACTCTCTCAATGATTTTGTTGTCATTGTTAAGAGCCATCGAGTTGTAGGTGACTCATAGTGACCCTATGAATGAAAGATCTCATCACTTGTATAATTTTCATAATTTCTCCACATTCATAGAGGTTCTGGAGGTTCACTCATAGTGATTCTACAAATAGAAGACCTGAACAATTGTATACCTTTCATTGTTTGTCCACGTTCATAGAGTTTCAGGAGGCAAGCTATTTTCGAAGTGGAGGCCACTCCTTCTCCCAAGTGAGTTTTAATCTGAGAGCTCCACTAAACACGTTTTTTAAGGGAACACTACACAATATGAAAGTAAAAAGTGAATGTTTAAGGTTGTATTCTTTCTCCCTACCTATTTAATCTCTATGTTGAGCAAATTATTCAAGAATATGGAACCTACAAAGAAGAATATAGCATCAAGAAAACTGTACAATAAATTGCATTATGCAGTTGTCACAACCTTGCTTACTAAACGTAAGGAGGGCTTGAAGCACTTGTTGCAGAAGATCAAAGAATACAGCTTTCAATATGGATTGCAACTCAACATCAAGAAAACAAAAATTCTTTCTACTGGACTGTTAGACAACATCATGATAGGTGGAGCAAAGATTTAA
The DNA here is from genome assembly GCF_000299155.1 of Elephantulus edwardii. NCBI lineage: Eukaryota > Metazoa > Chordata > Mammalia > Macroscelidea > Macroscelididae > Elephantulus > Elephantulus edwardii. The sequence goes on from NW_006399851.1 coordinate 2,621,466, forward strand.
AACTGTCAACAATTTTATCTTACTTGTATCTACAATCAACATCCTTAGTTCCAGAAGTCAGGAAATCAGGAGATGTTTTTGACTGGAAAATTCTTTAGTTAGGGACATTTCCAAATTGTTGAGGAGTAATGATGCCAGTGTGAGGACTATGGTGTGTGATCCTTTAAATCATTTGCCATGCATCTGAGAGCTGGGCACTCAATAAGGATGATAGCAGAAGAATTGATGTCTTTCACCTGTGCTGTTGGGGAAGAAGACTGAACAAACCATGGACATCCAAAAGAATAAATGTATCTTAGATAAAAAGCAGCAGAATGCTCTTTGGAGGCAAAGATGATACAGTTTTACCCCACGCACTGTGGGCGTATTGCTAAGAGGGTCTATCCCTTGGAAAGAGACATAATACTCAGAAAGGCAGAGAGTCTGCAAAGAAGAGGAAGACCCTCAATCAGGTGAATTGTCACAATGATTGCTACAATAAGCTCTAGTGTGTCAGGAAGTATGAGGATGGCATAGGATAGGGCAGGTTTCAGATTTGTTCCAAGGGTCACTGTGAATCAGACTAGACTTGTTGGCACCTAGCAATAGCAACAACTAAGTAGAAATGTATTTGTTTCAGTAAATAAGGTCTATTTTAGACTGACTTCCCTCAGGGTCAAAAATGTATGCTCTATTGAATATAATGCTATTCTCCAATGCACTGAATTCATTTTCAACATTTTTGTCTACTAATTTAGGAAGCTCTGGTGGCCTAGTAGTAAGAAACTAACCCTGAAGGCATGTGGTTCAAATCCACAGCTGCTCAGTGAGAGAAGGATGGAAAATTTCCTCCCGTGCAATTAACAGCCTCTTACAACTCACTGGAGAGCTAACTATGGGTCAGTTACAGCTCCATGGTACTCATTAACAACAACGTCTACTAATTTATCATCAAGGAATGCTTCTTCCACACTCTTTTTCTATTGTTTACCTCTCTTTTGTGAGTCTATCCTGTCATCTAAATTGCTAATTTCCTATCTGTGGATGTTTCAACAGTTCCTTCACCTGCCAGTTGATTGGCTATATTGACATGAGTGCTACAGTAATATTAGAAGTTCCATAATTAGTACTTCAAATAGGAGCATAGTATTTGTTAGTGAACAAGTATTGTTTGAAGTTCTAGATTAAGGTAAGACTGGTTATTGTTGTTGTTGTTATGTGCCGTCGAGTCATTTGCGACTCATAGCGACCCTATGTACAACAGCCCTAAACCGTGCTCTATCCTGTGCCAATCTCATTGCGTCTGACACACCCATCCTGATTACCCCAGTCACAGAATCAATCCACCTCATAGAGGGTCTTCCCCTCCTGCGCTGTCCCTCTACTCTACCCAGCATGATTTCTCTCTCCAAAGACCTGTCTCTCCTTACAACATGTCCAAAATATGTCAGACGAAGCCCCAGAATCCTTGCCTCCAAGGAGCAGCCTGGTTTAATCCTCTCTACAGTGAATCTGTTCGTTTTCTTGGCAGTCCATGGTACATTCAATACTCTTCTCCAGCACCACAGCTAAAAGGCATCAATTCTCCTTCTATCCTCCCTAGTCATTGTCCAACTCTCTGATGCATAACAAGTGATTGCAAAAGCCATGGCCTGTATCAGGCAGACCTTAGTCTCCAGAGAGACTGTACTTCCAAAAATTAGCCTGTGAAAATCCAATGAATCAGAGTAGAATACTGTCTGACTTGACACAGATATGGCAGTGGTTATGATGATATATTGTTGTTGTTGTTGTTAAGCGCCGAGGAGTTGTAGATGACTCATAGCAATCCTATGAAAGAAAGACCTGAATACTTGTATAACATTCATCGTTTCTCCATGTTCATAGGGTTTCCAGAGGCAAGCTATTTGGAAGCAGATGTCACTCCTGCTTCCACACTTGTTTTAATAGGGGATTTTCCACCAAACACTGTCCACCATGGGTAACCATGATCATATTTAACATATCAGTGTCACAGTGTTTAACATCATAGCAACCATAAGTTACCTCTGTATAGTAAATGGACAGATCAGTGCTATACCACTTAGATGAATGTTTGACCAAAACAATTAAAACCAGGCCTGAGAGCCACAGACTAAAATCACGCTTAGTAACATCACTTTCAACCACTAGGTCAACAGAGCTCTCTCATTTCTGTTGTTTTTGTTAAGTGTCGTTGAGTCATAGACAACTCATAGCGACCCTATGAACTAAACACTTGGATAACTTTCATCGTTTCTCCACATTCGTAGAGTTTCCAGAGGCATGTTATTTCAGAAGTGGATGCCAATCTTGCTTCCAAATCTGTCTGAAACTGGGAACTCCACCAAACACTATCTGCCTTGGGTAGCTATTATAGTATTTGTCTCCAATGGCACAAGTTTCAGCATCACAACAAATGCAGATTACCTCAGTGCAGTGAATTGACACAGGAGTGCTGCACAATTTAGAAGATTGTTCCTCCAAAAATAACACTAGACCTTCAGGCCCAATTGACATTTAAATACTTGGGCCGTCCATAGTCACTTCTCCAAGTTCATAGAGTTTGCAAAGGCATGTGGTTTAGGAAGTGTATGCCACTTTTGCTTCCAAACCTTGATCTGGGCACTCCACAAAACACTGCCCATGATGGGTAGCCATTATGGTGTTTAGTTTACCGATGGCACATTTGTTACATAAAGGCATTTGAGACTCCAATGGCAAATGGTTTGGTATCACAGCAAACCCAGATTGCTTCATCACAGCAAATAGACCAGAGTGCTATATGACTTAGAAAAGACAAATATATATTTTCTTATAAGATCCAAAACATAATAACAAGGGATTAAAATATAATCCCTCGGGCCCAATTTTTAAATACAAGGAATCTCCAGAAGGTCTTGTTGGCTCTAAACAAGAGACTTAAAAAAGAAACAACCTCACAGTCCACACAGATCCTCAACAAAAACAAGAACACCATCATACAGAGTCCACCACTTCACCCAACTCCAAATGGCGACAAGGGCATGGCTTTATATGTTATTGTTGTTAAGTGTCATCATGTGGTGACCCTATAAACAAAAGACCCTAACCCTGTTCTATAAAACTTGTCCTCTCTCTAAGTTCATAGAGTTTCCAAGGCATGTTTAGGAAGTGGATGCCATTCCTGCTTCCAAGCCTGTCTTAATCTGTGAGCTCTACCAAACATTGTCAACCACACGTAACCATTATGGCAATTGATATACTACTGGCAAACCATTTAGTATCTGTTCTGCCCATGAAATGCCCCTCAAAGAAATCTAAAAACACGTCTGAAATTTCAAGAGCGTTTATTATATTATTTCCACGCGTGGAGAATTTTCTCCTTCTTCGGGAAGGTGGTGAAGGAAATAGCCCCGACTTTCCCCTCCCACTTACTTTTATATCTCTTTTGAGTGCCCCTGTTAGGGCAGTGGGATTGCGATCATGGTTGGTGGGTTGACTTTTGATGGGCTGGCCACTTTGCCTGCCTTTACTTCTTTTGTGTCATGTAGACACTAGTTAATTCTTTACTTTTCAAGGACAGACAAGGCTTTACCCGGGGCACTTGTGTTTGACCTAACCTAAGAATTTTTATGGCCTGCTTCTGCCTCTAGCCTTAACGGGGGTTTATAAAAAAATGGGATTTTTGCTGTCCCTTCAGTATCACAGGAACCCCAAGCTATCTAAGGACAGGGAAATGACAGAAAAATGATGTACCACATAGGACACGTTCATTTGGGTGCTCAAATGACTTAAAAAAAAAGGCCATTTACCACACCACTGGCTCCCACGAGAGGCTCTCAACCGACTCTCACCACCTACCAACCAGGCCAGAACTGTCCTCCATGGCGCAACAGAACTGCGATGATATAGCTGGATTGAAATGCTCTGTTCTGTTTCATTCCATCATCTTGAGTGGAAGTCAAACTAATGGCAGTTAACAGCAAGAAGTTAGTACCAAATACTAGGTGCAAAAGCTTTTCAATCAGTTTAGAGATGAGCGATCCTACTGGTAACATGTGTGAGTATAAAACATCACTAAAGAAAGAACCTGGAGCCCAGGGTGTTGCATCTGGACTTTCTGTACTTCTTTCATCGGCTTGTTAATCTCAGCTCAGATGAATGCTCTTTAGCTCTGAATGAAACCCTGCTTCCCAATTCTTCTCATAAAGGTATTGTTTTTTGTGTTTTGAATGAGCAAGTTTCAAGGATCCTTAGTTTCTTATTTACTACTCTTTCATCTTCCATTTTGGGTTCAGCTTGACTAGTGATTTTCATTTACACATGTGCTCACATCCCATTCGTAATTTCAAAATTGAGAAGGTCCATTTAACATTTTTCTTATCCTCATTTACCTTCAAGTCTCTATCAAGTTTGTACAATGCTAACTGCTTTAGACCACATTGTACTGGTCAGGATAATGAATGTGTGACTACACACCGAAAACACTAAAATAAGCATGAAGGCAAAATGAACTGAGCAGTTAGAATAGCCCACAATGAGTCTACATATTTGTGTTTCATTGTTAACTGAAAGATTAGCGATTCAAATCAATCAGGTAATCCAAGGAAGAATGATAGTCTTCTAGGTCTACAGCCCTGCAAACCTGTGGAAGGGTCACTATGAGTTGAATTTAATAACTTTAATAATGAAATAAATAACTTTTTAGAGTTAAATATTCAACTATGTGTTGAAGAGAGTACACTAAACTTTAACTCATCAAAAAGTAAAGATATTGTTGTTAAGTGGCATTGAGTCATAGATGAATCATAACAACCCTATGAAACAAAGACCTGAGCACTGTTCATAAAGTTTCCAGAGGCAAGCCATTTTGGAAGTTGATGCCACTCCTGCTTCCAAATTTGTTTTAATCAGGAAGCTTCACCCCAACACAGTCCACTATGGGTAACCATTATCGCATTTGGCACATCAGTATTACAGTGTTTAACACCATAGCAACCATGAGTTACCTCTGTACAGCAATGCACAGACCAGTGCTAAAACACCTAGAAAAATGTTTGACAAAAAAACAATTAAAACCAGGCCTGAGGGCTGCAGATTAAAATCACCCACCTTTGGCTTGGTAGCATAACTTTGTGTGCACTAGTCAACATAGCTCTCTCTATGCGTTTGCTGTTTTTGTTAAGTGCCGTCAAGTCTTAGATGACTCATAGTGACATCATGAACGAAAGACTTGAGCTCTGTTCATAGAGTTTCCAGTGGCAAGCCATTTTGAAAGTGGATTGCCACTCTTGGTTTTCAGCTTGTTTTTATCGGGAAGCTCCACCAAACACTGTCCACCATGGGTAACCATTATTGCATTTGGCACATCAGTTTCACAGTGTTTAGCATCACAGCAACCACAAGTTAACCTCTGCACAGCAACGCACAGACCAGTGTTTTACCACCTAGAAGAATGTTTGACAAATAAGGCCTTGGGCCTTAAAAGGTTTTTAAATAGGAGGCCTTTTCACATCTCCTCACTTCCCTTAGCGAATCAACATTTCACCTTACCGCTCACCAAATCCTAGCCAACAGCTTCTGCAGAACCAGCTCCTGTAGATGACTTAAAATAAGTAAGTATTTTACAGGGTTCTGGTTCAGACTCCATGAAATGAATTTCAGTTTATTTTGGGGGTTTGGTGGGGATTTTTTTTTCCAATCTTTTTTCACAACAGAGTTACTATATTTTATTCAAATCTTTCCACGAATTTCTGTTGCCCATGATAAATACTCCAACTCCACTACTGTGATTCTTAACTTTTAATTGTATCCTTTGTTTCTGTCAAAACAAATTGCTTTAAGGAAGTTTCAAATAATTTGATGTTTCCTGTCTATATATCCCTACTGTCTTCTTTTGTCCAGAAAAATGTATCCATTTTCTCCAGCCTAAATATCCATCAATATTTTTCCCTTTTATCCTTCTTTCCACTACCTTGCCTTTTATGATCCTAATCAAAATCCTCCCCTAATCGCCACCCCCACCCATGCATTTCTTCTAGGAAAGCACTATGATATTGCTATGAGTGGTCCATTCGGAACTAGTGCATAGCTGGCTCTTCAGCAGTTTTCTCAGGTTGTAAATCATATGGGATGAGATTGCCCCTCTTTTTCTCATGAGCTAGTTGGTAGGTTTGAACTACGGGCCTTTATGTTGGCAGTGCAACTTCTTACCACTAGAGCCATCAGAGCACCTAGACAATCACCACTCTCATATATATTGGCTTCAATTTGCTGTATAGATTACAGTATTTATTTTATTTTCCTATTACTCTTTTTTAAACTTTTAAAATTGGTTTTTATATAATAATTCGTTTCTATTGTGTTTCATTCATATACATTGTGTTCCATATTGTTGTTGCTGTTGTTATGTGGCCTTAGTGGAGTCCTGGTAAAATAAATGGAGGATTGTGTTCCATACAAACCCTCATCTATATTGTGTTTCAATCACTCACGTACAGTGTATCCCACATAATCAAATACCACATACTTATGCTTATCATTATCCTTTCTACCATTATTATCCTTTCTATTCCCATTCTCTCCCCCTTCCTTCAATCTATCCATTAAATTCTGTTATCCTAGTGATTTCCATCTTTCTCTTTTTTTTCTGCTCCCTTCTTTTCCCCACGCACTTCCTTTTCCCCCTTCCTCTACTGAACATTTATACACACCTTAGTAGTTATAATTCTATTTTTAGAATACTGACCTTAAACATTATTTGTCCTTATGAGACTTAGTTCACTCTGCATAATGCTTTCTAGACTCTCCAATGGTACATATATTCTACAAGCTAGTTACTCCTTAGTGCTGCATCTTATTCCAAGTGTGCTATCCCTGTGATCAGTTGTTGGTCAGAGGGTTGTTATATATAAACTTTTCGGTGATTGATTTTTGAAAATACATCATGGGACTTTTCTTCTCAGTACATCTTAATCTGGAAGAGCTTACAAAATCTACTCAACATTACAACACTACAGACATCTCCACAGACAGACAAGTGGTAGCTGGATATGAGGTATTTTGATTGAGAATTGAAGCCAGGTCTTTTAAATGGCAGGCAAGAATTTTACCATTGAACCCACCAACACTTAACTGTAAATAAATAACAGCACTTGTAAAATGGTAGGAGAATTTATCCAAATCTGTGTCTTTTCCAAATACCAATAAAATGCAGATAATTTAGTCACATAATACCTTACATACTTCCATTACATAGATACCTACTAACAAAGCAATTCTAATATACAACAGAAATAATAAACTTCATTCATTAATTGCATTTATGTGTTCTTGGCTAATGAAGACAGGAGAAGTAAGCATTTAAGGCATTAAGCATCAGTAGCTCTAAATTTACTCTCTACTTTCCCAGTATGCACCACTTTTTCTCTAACTCTTCATCTCTGCCTCACATCTTGCTATTTGATGAGCCTTATTAGCCTATTTTAAAGTGATAGTCTCTTTAAGAAAATAATTACAATGTAACATAATCTTTAACAAATAGAAAGGCTCTATTAGGAATTAAATACTTAAGTATTGAAGTTTTGTTTCCTGACATGTTTAAAACTATTATATAAGTTAACCCACAGCAATCAATTTATGTGCCTAGAAATACCATTCTTTCTTTTGCTAATGAAGGTCCTAAGGCACAAATTTATTAAAGGTATACGTTTGCATGGGATAATAATTGGGTCTATAATATTAAATTCATAGGCTCATTATTTAATTGCAAGGGCAGATTATGAATACAGCTTCTAAAATGTATTTTAATGAAAAACACTACATCCTGACCTAATCATATCAACCTTATGCTATCTAATTAAGGATGCAAAAAATCATTAGGGTTGCAAAATATTAGTTCCAGCTCCATCATGCTGTGAGCTGCCCCTTCATGAATATATATATTTTTTTTTACTCCATGATAAATAGTTAATGAGGTAAAAATGACAAAATTTGCATGTAGGCAAATTAGTTTAATAGAAAGATGTCTTTTCTGACTATTGAAAGTGACCTTACTCTTACCAAAAAAAATGGCTAAGATTCATTGAAATTATCATCTGCATGTCTTTTCTCAAATGATATATTATATGTATGAACAATATAAAAATTATACAATGCAATAACCCTAAATTCTCATCATACTGTAAATGTGTTCAGTGCTTTTGCATTTATCAACTTAATAAAAGGAAATTAAGCATATTATAAAGTATCCATTTATGTGGCAATTTTTAATGCAGAACATCAAAATCAGAAGCATATACTTAATAGTTAGTACTACATTAAAGGAACAAGATCAAATTTTTAAGGCAAAAGAATTTTTGAGTACTTACTTGAACTACTTTTGTCTTAAAATGGCTATTCTACCTTTAATTTGGTTTTTACACTATCAATGATTGTTTTCAATTAAACTGGCATTCTGTCTTGAAATTAGCCTATCAATTATTCAACAGGGCTACCTTATTCTGCATTGAAGCAAACTGAGCAAAGAAATATAAGACACGTCAAGGAAAGTAACACACACAAATTAATTATAAGGAAGGAGGCTCTGTGGTATGAACACTCGGCACATGAAATATGAGTTTATTCATTTAGGTGTAGAAATATTTGTATGTGGTTAACAAACAAAACTCCAACAGTAAGAAACAACAGGTGTCCTTCAGATGTTTACAGAGTCATGGATGATTCCATGGTAGAATTCTCACTGGTCACCCTCATACAGGATACCAGGGTTGTTTCTAAATAAATACATCTCATACACAACCAGCACCCATGCCTCGCTGGAGACTTTCTTGCTGTTACGGGACTAAACAGCTCTTAGCAGGCTAGCAAAGGTCTAGTGAGATCCACATCTAAAAACTGTTGTTGTTAGGTACATTATGTTGGAACCAACCCATATCTAAAAACCCCCCCCCAAGCAGGTTTTCAGAGGTTGTAAATCACATGGGAGAAGATTACTCATTTCCTTTCTTGAGGCAGTTTTTGGATTCAAACAACCTTTAAAGTGGTAAAACAGCTGTCCCACAAGGCCACGGGAGTTTCCTTAACTAATGAAAATACTATGGATCACACATACAGTATTGTGGTACAACTTCCAACATTGCTGCAGCAGAAAAGTAATCACAGTGCAACAAGAGGACTGATAGGGGTGTCTTCCTTAGCTCAAATACTAAGTCCATCTTCTCTATTTTCCTCTAAGGAAGAAAGATGGACAATCTTCTCTTGGATGATTTACAACCTCTGAAAACCTGAAGGCGGGTCAGCTATGAGTCAGTTCAAACCCAATGACACAGACAACAAAAATAAATCAAATTTTGTTACAAATCGTGCCAGATAAGAAGGTGTGTGGAGCTTAGGGATACAGAAAATATAACTAGAAGGAAGTAAGAATCAGATCAGAACATATGAAAAATGTACAATAGTAAAGATTTTGGATTTTTTCTTCAGGCAATAGGAGAAGTTTTTCACAGGAGACTGCAAGGTTAGATTTGCATTTTAGAAATATCATCCTGACATAAGTGAATAGTGAATTCACATGCAGTGTGAAAATGAGGGAAATATATCATAAGAGTGAAGGTGGAGAGAACAGTTGGAAAAGACATGCAATTCTTTAACAGTTTTAGTATTAGAGACCTGGGCTTATGCAGTAGCAAAGGAATAGACCAAAGAAGGCATTAAGGAAGTTGAAAGAACTTGATGATCAAATAAATAAAAAATCTAGGAAATAACAGGTAGTCTAGCAAAGCTCTGAGTTCTGGTCTTTTTGGGATTTAAAATAGATGAAATATTATATATCAAGTCATTGTTGTTGTCTGGTGCTACAGAGTCAGTTCTGATTTGAAGTGACCCTATGCACAACAGAATTTAACCCTGGTCCATCCTATGGTTCCAAGACCATTGAGGTCTAAATGAAGTGGATTGATAACAAAGGTAAAATCTATGAAGTAATTATGTGTTGAGCAGATTTGCAATCTTATAAATTGTATTTGGATCATAGTGAATTTCAGGTGTTTTGGAGACATCTCTCTGGAAATGTCAAATAGGACGCTGGTTTGTGTTATACTCAGAAGGGAAGAATATGGGCAACTTATATACTTGAGAATTTTTCTCAGGATGGAAACTACAAATCAAAAGGGAGTTGATGAAAGGAGAGTATAAAGAATAAGAAGAGAAGTAAACCAAGCATTTAATCCTGGAAAACAATGCTATAGAATATGCTAATAAAGGAAGTAGAATTAATGAAAGTCTAAAAAAAGATCACATAAGAGAAGATAAAACAAGGAAATCAACAAGAATGCTAAAGAAGGCAAAACAACATTCTGCTCTTTCTGTCCACTTGAGATTACCTTAAAACAAATAAACTCTTCACATAAAAGAAACTTGTCATTAGCTTCTTTTGCATTCTTCACAACTCTAATTTTATGCCATACATAGGCGGAGGCACTAAGGGATAATTCTCTAACAAAATAACAATGCCAAACTAAAATAATTGCTTGGTTGCATGTCTTCATTTCAACAGATAGAAAAAACAAGGTGCAATTGGTTTGCAAACCTGTATAGTGTTAGGTGCCATTGAGTCAACTACAAATCACAGTGAACCTATGAATAGTAGATCTGAATCTTGCCCTATCCTGGGCCATCCTCACCATCTCTGATGTGGCCGAGCCCATTGTTATAGTCAGTTTGTCAACCATTCCTGTTAATGATTCTGCTTTACTGACCCTTCTCAGTATAATGTCTCTTTTCAAAGACTGACCACTCCTCACAACTCCATGACTAATACAAGTGAGGTAAATTTCCATTGTCCTTGCCTGTGAGGAACATCCTGTTTGAATATTCTCAAAACCAGAACTGTTCATCTTTTTTGACAGTTCATGGAATATTCAGTACTTTCCTCTAACACCCCAATTCAAGGGCATCAAGTCTGTAATCCTTTTTCATTGTCCTATATTCAGATGCATAGGAAGAATTGAAAAGACCACACTATTTGTATATAAGTAGTAAATACAATACTAAAATAAATAAGTTTGAACAATATGAGCAAATTCAACCAAATTCACTTCTACTAGCTAATTGATAAACTAGTAGAATATCTCTGTTTTACATATTCAAGAGGCAAATGTACTTTGAAACAACTGACCTTTCTTCTTTCACCATTGATGCCTCTCCACTGTTCAGACTTTTTCACTATAAAGCTTAGCTCCTGATTGGAAATTTCCAAGTCATATGGTATGAAGAACTTGCTTTCTTCACTGTGGATGCGCTGAAATGTATCCAAGACCCAAGAATCACTGTGCAACCTAGGACAAAGGTATTTTGCATTTATTAAGCCTTTTTAAATTTTTTTCCTCCCAGAATGGTAATAATTTGTTTCCTTTACTAAATATTTTCATATTGCTTATTATAATTTATTTCTCTAGAAATGGTAAATAATTTTTTCAACTAAATATTATAAATGAACAACTACCTTTTTTTAAAAAAAATAAGTTCAATGACAAAGTATTTGACGTGATCAGCTACTAACTAAAAGGTCAGAAGTTCAAACTCAAAAGCAACTTCATGGGAGAAAGATGTTCGTAGATTTATAGAACCATTTATTCTGTCCCATAGAGTTGCTATGAGTTGAAAGTAAGACAAATATTAAAAAATACGAATTATGCCTTCACTTATAAAAGTTTGTTGATTTTTTTGGGTTGTTGTTATCATTGTTTTGACACAATGATTGTAGCAATAGGGTTAAGTGTGATCAGAGATTGTAAAGATGTCCCCGGATAGGATAAGGGTTATATCTATTGTTCATAGGGTCACTATGAGTCATACTGCACTGTAAGGCAACTAACCACAGACAGGGTAGTCTGTACGGATTTGTACTGCTAATGCAAAGACATCTTCTGTGATTTTAATTTATAAAATTTTTGGAAGAAATATTGGCAAATTGGCAGTCTCCTCCCATGAACATTTATAGCTTTGGAAACCTGTTGGAGGGTCAGCTATGGGTCTAGTACCAACTAGATAGTAATACAGGAGAGAGAGAAGGGGGGAAGTGAGAGAGAGAGAGAGAAGGAAGCAGGAGGAGGAGGAGGTAGAGGAGGAAGAGAAGAGGGAAGGGGAAGAGAGGGGAGGGGAGGGGAGGAGAGGGGAAGCGAGAGAGAGGAGAGAGAAAAAGAGAGGAAAGAAGAAAGGAGAGAAGAGAGGAGAGGAGAGAGAAGAGAGGAGAGACGAGGCGAGAAAGGAGATAGGAGAAGAAAGAAGAGAGGAGAGAGGAGGAGAGGAGAGGAGGAGGGAGGAGGGCGAGAGATGAGAGAAGGGAGAAGAGAGAAGAAAGGAGAGGAGAGAGAAGAGAGAGGGAGAGAGATAGAGATGTCCAAAGAGAGAAAAAGAGAAGACAAAGTATGATTTCTGTGTTTGGAAACAGTAGTGGAAACCACGTCGGAAATAGCTTGCCTCCGGAAACCCTATGAACTTGGAGAAACGATTAAAGTTATACAAGTGTTCAGGTCTTTCATTCATAGGGTAGCTAGGAGCCGCCTTCAACTTGACGGCACTTAACAACAACAGCAACTATAATCTAGAATTGTTCTAATATAACGTTCTATTTTTCAAATGTTTAAATATAATTAACACTTTGGGGAAATGATTTTTCTATATAAACTTGATTAGAAATAGTTTAAGAAACACAGATTTGTGCCACTGAATATGGGACAGATGGAGAGCCATAGTGTCAATAAACTATCTTTGTGAGAACTATTATTTTTAAAAAATGCTTCCGCTACACTTTAGATTATTAAAGTATTTAGGCATTATATACTGTTGCCTTCTTACATATTCAAAGTAGATAAGTACTTTGTGTGAATGATAAGGATGAAAACATTTTGCTTTACAGAGTATTGATTATGAAACCTAGAACTGATTGATTTCCCACTCACTATGCCATTTTTTAAATTTTTATTAATTTTAATAAACATTTACAGAGATTTTGGATTTCCATTCATTCATTGCTGCACTTTTCTCCCTGCCCACCCTTCCCCACAGGTTCGTCCCTCTCTTTGAAAAGAAAAAGAAAAAAAATCCTTCACTGGTATCCAATTCCCCCATCCCCCCTCACCACCACACCACCCCCCACCACACTGAGTACACTTCTCTATGCAACCTTAATTCTGGACTCCTGTGCTAACCATAATACTCAATCATATGTCACCTCTAATCTGTTCTTTCCCTCATCTGTTTCAATACAGTATACCATTTTTGACCTCTACACAGGCCTAGGACTGAATGTCCCCTTCTTGATTTGGATGCCTGATTGTTAAGGAACCAAATGGACTTTTGGGAGGATGGGAGTTACCTGATTAGGGAGGGAACAAGAGGGTTTCAGAGTCCTGTTATATGCTAAGCTCTAGGATTTACCATGATTCATTATTTATTCTTTAGTTTTACCATGATTCTTCTTTTACATATTGTTGTTGCTGCTGTTTGCCATCAAGTTGCCTGTAGCTCATAGTGACCCTACAAATTCATACACTGAAATCAATGGTATTACTATTGGTAATGGAAAGACATTAAATCCAAGTTGGTTAACCTCAAAGTTCATTTTATTTTTATCATAACAACAGTGCAGTTAGCATAACTGATACTTTTATTTTCATTCTGTCCCAAAAGAGCAAAATAACATTTTTGAAACTAGATTTCAAACAAGATCTTAGATATATCATTTAACCACAACTGTTTTACATTAATCACAGAAGGAAAAGAAAACTGAAACTTCCACTCAGCCTAACTGATGGTCCATGGAAGACCATATAGTTACTTACTGTGCGTTGAGATTCTAGGTCAGCCATTTGAATGATTTACTAGTTGTCTTGTTTAACAAGAACTAGTCTTTACCATTCTCTTAAGCTTGTTTAATGTAACATTTGTCTTTTTCTTTTAATGGTGGCAAGATTTAATGTAATTAAATTACTGTCAATTTGCTGCCATAAACATTTTCTATATTACAATTTCAAGTGCAAGATTATCAACAATGCAATTAACTTTGAATTAATTAGGAATTACAGTTCTGTTTCTGCTGGCTTCTGTTCCTATTACCCAGAAAAGTTCAGTTTTTTACATTTCCTTCATTCTGTATAAAAGAGAACTCTGAAAACATCCAACTCTGGATGTTGCTATTATTTTTGTTGAGTGCTGTGGCATTAGAATCGACCCACAGTTGACCTTACAGTGGATTTTCAGCATCAGTAAATAGCATGGAAGAGATTGCTTATCATTCTCCTGCAGAGCAGATAGTGGCTTTGAGCTGTCTACCTTTGTACTGGCAGTGCATTTCCTTACCACTAAGTCACCAGAGGTCTTTTGGCCTGCATCTACAGGGTGATAAACAATGTCTTAGCAGAGCAAAGAAAAGTTTCATACTGGAATAAGGAAAATAGTAAGGGATTACATTTTTGTTTTAATTAACTTTTTTCCCTGCAATTTTGGGTGGTATTTTCCTGTAAAAACCCCCATAATGAGTTGCTAATGGTCAACTTGCTATAATTTTTTTGGCATATGATTTCCAGTCTTATTATGAAAGCTTACAAGGAGAAAGAAATCTATGGTTTTACAAAAAAAATTTATTCATTTGGTAGGGAGCTTTGGTGGCCTAAATACACTGCACTCCCCAAAGCACGCAGTTCAAATCCATTAGCTGCTCTGCAGGAGAAGGACAGACAATCTATTCCTGTGCATCTGAAAATCCACTGGAGGGTCAGCTATGGGTCTTTTCCACTTGATGCACACACCACCAGCATTCACTCAATAGGAGAATCAGTCAAGTCAGATAATTTCTATTCATCTTTGGGGTACTGATCAAACATATTGTATATACAGTTAAGTTTTTACTTTCAAAGTTATCTTTATAAAGCTAGAAAGTCCCAACTTAAAAAAAATATAAACTTTATTAAACTATTTCATCAAGAAGACTCATTCTTAAATGAGTCAGCAAGTGACACATAATTACACACATATTTCTATTATCTCCCCTTTCAAATGGAGGGGTGATGTGTGCACGTGTCTGTGTGTGTATGTGTATCAGATTGACTCATAGAGTACTGAAGATACTGGAACTCATTGGAAAAGAAGTGAGAAAGAGCAAAGCTAACATGGGGAAAACATTATAAATTAGAGAATCTAGGAAAAGGATTGCAATTTTCTTTTTGCATCTTCTCTAGATTTAAATTTTTCTTCTACAGGACTGAGAAATAAATAGAGACTTGTACACCAATGTTCATAGTAGCGTTATTCACCATCACAGAACACGGAAACAGCCCAAACGTCCAAACACAGTCAAATGGATTGAGAAATCATGGTACATTCATGTGACGGAATATCCTGCACCACGCAGGAGCAATGGAGCATTATGATAAGTGAACTAACTCAGTACCACAAGGACAAATATTGTAGAAGATAATTATTGTCTTATTATACAGAACAAGTATGAGGATCCAAGAGGGGCAGGGTGGGTGGGAGCAGAGGCATGAGGATGGTTGGGTGTGTGTGTGTATCTTAATCATAGGGTCACATAGTTTGATGGGTGGAGGGGAAGAATGAAGGAAATGTGAAATATCTAGCGTGGAAAAACAATGTATTCAAACTTTATAAATAAACCAGTATAAAATAAAACTTTTGAAAATAGTTACAATTTCATGATATCTCATTTAAATGCATATTATTATTATCAATTGATAGCAATGGATTGCTATTTCTTCTGTTAATACAAGTGTGCAATAAATCTGCAAATTATGTACTTTTAAAATATTTCTTTGAAATGTAAGTAAGATCAAAGTTTATTCATGAATATCAGGCCACAAAAGATGAGACAGTCATGGCTTTAGGGGACATTAAAATTCTGTTAAGATTGATGAAAAAATTGGAAATGAACACTTCATTGTACAATATGCAGGTTCACAGCATGATGAAAGTAATTAAAATGTTGAAATGGCAAATTTTTGGTACATATATTTGTCATAATATTTTTTTAAAAAATTAAAAGAGAAACTACATTTCACCTGTCCAAAAAGCCTTAGGCATTACTGTTTCTAGAAATAGGTCACATAGTATGCCACAGGTTTTGATGATGGCCAATGAAACAAAGTAATTTACAAAGTCCTCTGCCCTGTGTCCTACATTTGCAGCAATTCATTGCTTGGTGAGTGGCAGAAGCTATTATGTTTTGCTCACATCTGAATGTGGGTCATTTACAGAAACTAGCATGTGACATTTCTTTTAAAGCTAAAAAGGACAAGTGTGAACATATAGTTAATATAGTATTTTAAGGGTCATGGAAAGGATGGAATTTCTAAGTTAAATAATTCTAAATGCAAATCCATATTTATACATATATATACACATATATTTATATATGAAGAAATATATAAAAGTTAATGTGTTTATGATATAATTTGTAAATTTATTAGTATCATTACATTAAAATTATGAAGGTATAGCTTTGAATTGCCTATAACCAAAGCTCTTTTGGCTTCAGTAGTGTATGCTTGCAATAATATGTTCTTGTGCATTGATTTTAAATGTTACAATATACATATTATTTACCAAAAATTTTAACACTTTAAATGAGATGCATGGTGTCAAAATATTAATATATATAGAGATAGCATGTTTGCTTTCTAGAAATTCTTGTTTACTCACTATTCTCTTAATGGCAATTGAAATTACTAAAATACTTTTGTTACAAATTACTCTAAATAAAAGGAAAGGCAGTATATACAAGAAGAATAATACAAAGATAATAACGAAAGAGAGAAGTATTTTTAAAAGAAATAAACTGTCTCCAATAGGGAAAGGATCATTTTAATTGTAGGCTCACTTGTGAGAATATGGTTTATTCCTTTGAAAACGCATATTCTTGTTCAAATGAAATTTTATACTATTTTTTCCATAATCTGTATACTTATTTTGGGGAGTTGTAAGCATTACATATAAATTTAAAGATTAAAAAAGAAAAAAATTTAGAAAATGAAACTAGGATATAGTCAACAATATACAACTTTCAAAAGTTGAGGAAATTCACTGTTGGACTATGTGAATTTTTGTTTCCACATTCTGGAAACTAGGAACAACTAGATGGTGCTCCACTACCATTATTGATCATTCTGAAAGGGATAATAAAAAATGTGTAACAAAACTCATAAAAAAGATCACCTTATTGGCTTCATAGAGACTGGAGGAACCTCCAAGATTATAGCCTTTATTCACACTTCAATCCTGGAACTGAAATCACACCTTGTTATCTAAACAGGTAGGAGTGGCATTTGATTCCTAAACAACACGCCTCTGGAAACTCTATGAACTTTGATAAATGTCTATAGTTATAGAAAGGCTTCAGGCCTTGTGTTCATAGAGTCACAGACTCTATAATGTTACCACATCAGGGAGTAACATAGTCTTTAGGACCTTATACCACGCTTAGAAATGAGCATGTATACAGATTGCCTAAATATTTTCCATTTTCCCTTTTATATGGATCTTACTGGCCTTTCTAAACTTCTCCCTCCACATCGTATCATGTTCTCCTTAAAACAGGTTTTGGCCAAAGAAGGCAATCTAAAAGTCTATTCTGGTTGTTTGATCAGTCAAATTAAGACACAGAAGTTTGATTCTAGTTAGTATGATGAGTCAAATTAAGACATAGGGGCTGTCCATGCTTTTGCATTCTTCTCCATTATCTTTCATGCTAAACATTGAAAACAAAAAACACATGGGCATAGATTATATTTGAACAATAAGTTATATTTGATTTTAAAGGGGAAATGTGTCTTAAGATCATTTAAAAAAGAATATTTTTTTTCTATCTATCCTTCTATTTTTTATGCTTTAAATTTAACAAATGTTTTATGCATGTCTATTTTGTTCCAGGAACTTTGCTAGCTGCTGCAGAGAGGGAAATTAGGTGGCCTAGTGCTAAGAAGCAAAGCTTCAATCCAAAATGCATGCCACTCGGATCTAATAGCTGTTCCCTAGGAGAAGGATGAGTAAACTCTTGTGCAGTTTACTTGCTGGAATGACTGCTATGAGTTGGTTCCAATCCACTATACACAACAATAACACAACCTTGTTCTCAAGTCAAAGGTTTCATGTTTTTTATCTCAGTATTTCTTTTTGTTTTCTGGCTCAAAATACAAAGTACAGAGAACCAAAGGCTCTATTTACATGTACATATATATAAAATTTCTTTTTCTCTGAAACTTCAACTTTCCCAGTATGAGGTCTTTTCTTAGGCTGGCCCATCTTGACAACATGGCCAAATTATGTGATACAAAGTTTCAGCTTCCGTGCCACTAAGGAGTATCTTGGTTGCCCTTTCCCCAAGGCAGATTTGCTTGTTTTGACAGTCCATGGGTTATACAGTATTATTCTCCAAATCAAAACTCAAAAGTACCAATTTTTCTCCTTTAATCTTTATTTATTTCAGATACATGAGAAACAAATGAACATATCATATCTTGGATTAGGCTCAACTTTCTCTTTGAACTGCTATCTTGCTTTTTAGAACTTTGGAAAGGTCCAGGACACTTTTCCAATACAGCATATCTTTTGATTTCTTCACTACTGCTCCCATGAATGTTGATTGTGAATCCAAGTAAAATGAAATCGTTGATAATATCAACTTTTTCCAGTCTATCATGATGCCTATTGGTCCAGTAGTGAGTTTTGTTTTCTAGATGTCAATATATAATCTATAGTGAAGGCTGTAGTCTTTATTCTTCAGCAGCAAGTGCTTCAAGTCTGCTTCACAAGCAAGGTTCTGTTATCTGCATAATACAGATTTTGGATAAGCCTTCCTCTAATCCTGATACCATGCTACTCCCTATAGTGAGCTTCTTGAATTATTTATTCAGTATATAGATTGAATAAATATGGAGGGAAAAATACAACAATCTCACATTTTGTGATTTTAAACGAGACAGCATTTCCTTGTTCTGTGACTTGGTCTATTTATAGGTTTCAAATGAAGGCAATTACATGTTCTGAGATTCTCATTCTTTTCATTGTCAAAAATAATTTGTTATAATCCACGTAGTCAAATACTTTAGCATAGTCAATAAAACACACGTAAACACTTTGCTGATTGTCTTCTCCAGAAAACATCCACCAGACAGATATCAGCAATGCTTTCTCTTTTGCCCCAGAGGCTTCTGAAAACAGCTTAAATTTATGGTAGCTCTCTGCTGATGTATTGTTCCAACCATTTTTGAACAATCATCAGAAAGGTTTTATTTACATGGAATATTTTGATAACAATGTGTTTGATAATTTACACATTTTTTTATCACTAAGTTTGGGGTAAAAGAAACCCAAAAAACCCAAGGGGGCCAAAAGAACCAAAAGCCGGTGGTAAGTGCTATTGAGTCGACTATGATTCATAGCAACCCTACGAGCAAAAGAATGTGTAAAAGTCTTACATATTTTGGGAATGTTTTCGGGAGGGACAAGTCCTTGGAGAAGAGCATCATTGCTTGGAAAGGTTGCAGGTCAACACAAGAGTAAATGACACTGGATGAGACAGATTGACACAGTGACTATGGCAATGGAGTCAGGAGTGTCAGAGATGTTGACTCAGGATAGGGCAAGATTCAAAGCTGTTATTCATAAGGTTGCTATGAGTCATAGTTGATTCAAGAGCACATAACAGCAATACATAGTGGCATAGCCTGTATGGAGTTTGCTGTAACCCAAAACTTAATGATCCAAAAGTTACACATTCCTACTTGATGATACACAATAACAACAACAATGACAAAATATATGTAAGTTGTCTATAAGCCTTTTGAACTTTCTGGTAAAGGACTTAAAATGAAAAGCTAAACATAATATCCACGGATGCTTTACTTAGTAGATTCATACAGGTGTTTGTAAGGTCAAAGCATGGGTTGTAAAGGCCATAGAAGACACTCTGGAAGGACAAACATATTCCCACATATAACAATGTTCTTAACTCATTCCACCAAGTTGAAATTGACTCATTGTTGACCTTCCAGCAGGTTTTTTGAGACTGTAAAATGCTTGAGAGTTGATTACCCATCTTTTGCTTACAGATGGATTCTGTAATTCCCTGATGGATTCAAATACCAGAGAGAGGAGCAGTTCCTGAGTGATGTAAATGGTTAACACTCTTGCTGGCTAAATGAAAAATAGGGAGTTCCTGAAGAAAGTCTTAGAAGTCTACTTCGGGAGCCAGGGAGACCCAAATTTGAAAACCCCAAGGAACACAGTTCTATACTGATACCTGTGGGGTTAAATGGCTCAAAATTGACTGGATGGTAATATATAGTATCTCATGACAGAACCGGAAACATTATATGATTAACCAAATCACTTAAAATAAAGACCACTAAGAGAAAATGTAAAATACTATGTCAACTTTTACTTGTGTTCCATTTTGGACTTCCATTGGCTCGACGCTGTATGATGGCAATCTTGTTTTGGTTGAGGGTCTCTGTAGATTGTTTATTTAAGCCTCATGTTTAGAGTCAATAAGACCTCCAGGGGGTCACTTGAATTTAAGGCCAAGTCCTTGTCTCCAACTTGGAAACTGGGTGGAACGACTAGACTCTGTAATATTCTGTAACACAGGCTCTCTTTTTTGGATAAGGGTCATTATGGAATGTTTGGGTTTTTTTGTTTTAATTTTTTTGTTGTTGTTTTTTAATGTGTCAAATGTGATAATGGTTACCCATGGTGGACAGTGTTTGGTGGAGCTCCCTGATTAAAACAAGCTTGGAAGCAGGAGTAGCATCCACTTCCGAAATAGCTTGCCTCTGGAAACCCTACGAACTTGGAGAAAAGAAGGAAGTTATACAAGTGTTCAGGTCTTTTGTTCATAGGGTTGCTATAAGTCATATATGATTTGACAGCACTTAACAACAACAACAACAATATATAGAGAGAGGAAGAACCTAAACGATATAGATTGACACAGTGAGTGTTGCAATGGACTCTTCTTGTATGTCATGAAATGTGAGGATGGCACAGGACAGGACTGGGTTCAGAACTTTTGTTTATAGGGTCACTATGAGTAGTACTCAACTCAATGGCACATA
>NW_006399851.1:2647452-2660102 GCF_000299155.1 Elephantulus edwardii
TAAACATTATCATTAATATCACTCATAAGCAAAATATTGCTGAAGATTATCAACAGGGAACTACCAGAAAGTCAAGCTGAATTTAGAAGAAGCCATGACATAAAGGATACCAGTGCTGATGTCTGAAAGCAGAGACTATCAGAAAAGTATTTACTTGTGATTTATTTACAATGAAAAGTCATTTGACTGTATGGATCATAACTAATTATTGATGACATTTAGAAGAAAGGTAGTTCAATAACATTTAATTGAGCTCATGAGAAACCTATACAAAAAACAATAAGCAGTGGTTTGAACAGAATAAGTGGGCAGGGCATTATTTAAAAGCAGGAATGATGTGTGTCAATGTTGTATTCTCTCTTCATACCTATTTAGTCCTTATATTGAACAAATATTTTGAGAAACTGGAATTATATGAAGAAAGTTATGGCATCAGGATTGAATCTGCACTAAAAAAAAATGCCATAACCCTGCTTACATAAAGTGAAGAGTTTCTGAAACATTTACTGCAGATCATAAAAGCCTACAGCCTTCAATATGTGTTACATCTCAACATCAATAAAAAACTCTTTGCCTATGGATCAATAAGCAATGTAATTGTAAAATGTGAAAAGTTTGATTTTGTCACCTGTTTTACTTGCCTCAGTATCAACACTCAGAGTAGCGAAGTCAAGAAATCAATACTCAGGGTAATTGTTTTTAGTGTCATCAAGGTCGGCATGACTCATAGAACTCTATGAACAGCCTACCTGAACACTGCCATATCCTGTGCCATCCTTAAAATCTCTGACACATTAGAGTCTATTGCTGAAGTCACTGTTTCAATCCATCTCAATAGGAGTCTTCTCCTTTGCTGACTTCTCCATCTTTCCAAGCATGATGTCCCCTTCCAAGGAATATCAGTAAAGAGATTGCAAGGTGTGTTGCTCTGGGAAAATCTGCTGTCAAGGATATCTCCAAAGTGCTAAAGAGTAATGATGCTAGTTTAAAATGTAAGTCATTCCTGATCTAAGCTATGATATTTTTAATTCCTTCATAAGCATCTGGGTATATTGGGAAATAAATTAGAAGGACAAAAGAATCAGTGCTTTTGAATAATGGTATAATGGAAAACATAACTGAATTTCCCACGGACTAGTCTATCCTGGAGGATGTACAACAAAGGTGCTTCTAAGAGGCAAGGACTATGAAATGTCCTCTCACATACTATGTGCCTGTTATCAGGAGGGTGCAGTCTGGGGAAAGTCAGAGAAAAAAAAAGAAGATTCCTAACAAGATGGATTGACACAGTGACTATAACAAGGACTCCAGTGTGTTAGAGACAATGAAGATGACACAGAATAAAGCAAGGCTTAGATCTGTGATTCATAGAGTCACCATGAAGATGTGCCTTAAGCTGTTAATCACTCTTATTTACAGGATGAACAAAAAGGGTAACAATGCATTATCCAGCAGAAAAAAACCCCAAATATTTTATACTATTTATGGAGTATAAAATATTGCATAGACATTAAATGTTTATGAAGGTAGCATACAGTAGAAAAATATTTATCATATAATATTAAGTTTAAAATTCATGTAGAAA
This sequence comes from Elephantulus edwardii, assembly GCF_000299155.1. Taxonomy (NCBI): domain Eukaryota; kingdom Metazoa; phylum Chordata; class Mammalia; order Macroscelidea; family Macroscelididae; genus Elephantulus; species Elephantulus edwardii. The sequence continues at coordinate 2,649,038 of NW_006399851.1, forward strand.
ACAGTTTTTAGGGAATTATTTAAAAAATAAAAATAAATACATATGGCAAAGCTTGAAAACAAATTTAAACAAATATATATTTTTATGAGATTACCGGTTTTTAAGTTCTTTTTTAAATTATTTCCTGTAATTTTTGTTGTTCCTAATAATTTACCAAGGTTGCCCTGTGAAATTGTCTGTTCAGCTCTTTAACTTTAACATGTTTTCCTTTAGATTTGGCTTCTTGATGCTCCAGTGCAATCTCTAGAGTTTCCTCTGACATCTATTTCAATTTCTTCTTTTTCCTTTGTTTTTGTTATGAACTTTCACTTTCTTCATGGATGATATCTTTGATCTGATGTTTTATTATTGGTGTTAAATTCCTCAAATCTAAAAAAAAAATTCCTCAAATCTATTCTTAAGATGATCATGAATTTCAGAAGGAATTGCTTCAAGATTGAACCTTAGTTCCTACAGACTTATTTTAATTTTCTTCAGCCTCAGTCATAACTTGCATATGAGTAATTGATGATCTGATCCACAGTCTACCCCTAGATTAGTTTTGACTGGTGATACTGAGTTTCTTCCACAATTTCTTCCACAAATGTAGTCAGTCTGATCCCTATGCTGCCCATCAGGTGAACTCCATGTGTAAAATCATCTTTTGTGTCTTTTAGAAAAAGTATTTGGAGTGAATAAATCATTGTAAATACAAATTCAATCATTATATTTCCAGCTTCATTTCTATTACCAAGCCCATGTTTTCCAGCTACTGTTCCTGCTTCCATGTTTCTTACTTTTACATTCCTGTCACCAATTATCACTAGCACATCTTTACTGCATGGTCGGTCAATTTCAGACTGCAAAATTTGGTAAAAATTCTCAATTTCTTCCTCTTTGGCTCCAGGTATAGGAGCATATATTTGAATAATTGTCATGTTAATGGGTCTTCTTTGCATGTGTATTGTTATTATGCTATCACTCACAACATTGTATTTCAGGAAAAAATTGAAATTGACTTTTTTACTATGAATACAACGCCATTCTTCCTGTTTTTCATTTCTTGCATAGTATATGATATGATATGATTATCTATTCCAAGAGGCTATAGCTAGTCCATTGCATCTCAGTAATGCCTAGTATGATAATATTCATGCATTCCATTTCATTTTTAACAATTTCCAGTCTTCCAACATTCAAGCTACGTACAACCCATGTACCAATTGTTAAACAATGTTTGTTACTGATTTTCCTCATTTCAACTAACTTCTAATTTGGGCTCTGCCACTACACTATTATAGCCTTTTTGTTTCGTGTTCATAGGCCTTTCAAAAGCCTTTTATTTAATAAGTAGATGGTACATCCTGATTCCTAGTCTGTCTTAATCAAGGAGCTCAACTAAAACTCGTCTATGATGGGTAATCCTTCTGGAATTTTACACACCAGTGGCAAAGATTTCAGTATCACAGCAATCCCAAGTAATCCCAGCAAATTGACAGAGGGCTGGAATTGGACAATAAAAAGGGAAGAATTCATTCTGCATATCTTAGGCTGAGAGAACTGAGAAACAAATTTAAGCATGTGTCCCAATATTGAAAGATGCTATGGGCAATATAGTTAATGACCCAGAAAACCTCAAAAGAAAATGGAGGTAATACACAGAGTCACTGTACCAGAAAGAGTTGATTGACAATGAAAAAATTCAGGGAAGTACCATATAAACAAGATTCAATGGTAATGAAAAAAAGGAAGTGTAAACTGCATTGAAGGCATTAATAAAAAATAAGGGCCCAGGAATCCATGGGATACCAAATGACTTGTTTCAATTAACTGATGCAGCCTTGGAAGCACACACCATTTATGCCAAGAAATCTGGAAGACAACTACCTGGCGATCTGACTGGAAGAGATCTATTTATTTCCACTCTAAAAAAATTAAAAAAAAAGATCTAACAGGTTGTAGAAATTGTTGAACAATATCACTAATACCACCTACAAACAAAATTCTACTGTAGATTATACAAACATGACTGGAACAGTATATCAACAGAGAACTACCGGAAATACAAGATGGCTTTAGAAATTGCCATGGCACCAAAGACAACACGACCAATGTCAGATGGATCTTGGATGATAGCAGAGAGTACTAGAGATATGTCTATTTGTTTTCCATTGACTATGCAAAGGCATTTGACTGTGTGGACCACAGCAAATTGTGACTCACTTTGAGAAAAATGGGAATCCTGGGATACTTGATTGTGTTCACACAAAACCTGTGCTTATATCAGGAACAAGTCTGCATAGTCCATAATCAGGAAGGAAGCATGTCAGGGATGTGTCATGGCTCAATATCTTCTCAACCTACATGCAGAGCAAATTATTTGGGGAGCTGGATTCCTGAGGAGGAATGTGGCATCAGGATTAGAGAAAGACTCATCAACAAACTGTGTTATGCAGGCAACACAACCTTTCTTGATGACACTGAGGAAGACCCGAGGCATTTGTTGAAAAGGACAAAAACTTCAGTCTTCAATATGGATTTCAGCTCAGCACCAAGAAAACCAAGATTCTCAACAGTGTGACAATTGCAGCAGCATGATAGATTGAGAAGAGTTTGAAATTGTTAACAATTTCAGCTTGTTCAGAACCTAATCAACATTTTTTTGCACAAGCCATGAGGAAATCAAATGACAAGTTGCTTTAGGAAATTCTGCTATCAAGAATTTTTCCAGAGTACTAAAGAGTAATGATGTCAATCTAGAGACCAACATGCGCCCGATCCTGTCCACGGTCTTTGCAAATATGTGCTGTGCATCAGAGAGCTGGACAATAACTCGAGATGATAGACGAATCAATGCTTTTTAGGTGTGGTGTTGGAGAAGAGTACTGACAATACTATGGTCTACCAAGAGAACAAAAGAGTCTGACCTGGAGAGGGTGAAACATGTTGCTCTTTGGAGGCAAGACTCTGGACATGTTTTCAGAAGGTACCAGTTCTTGGAGAGGAACATCAGGCTTGGAGATATAGAGGGACAATGACATAGAGAAAGACCCTGTATGATGGATTGACACAGTAACTGGGATAATGGAGGTTGGTGTGTGAGAGACAGTGAGACTGGCTCAGGATAGGGCAGAATCCAGAGCTATTGCACATTGGGTCGCTATGAGTAGCAGGCTTGTAACAATAGCAACAATGTGATAGAGAATATCACTTGACTTTATGTCAAAATTCTAGCCTTTTATGAGAAATATCTGGGCTAGATTCTCAGGTATTGTCCCTCAAGTATCTGCCATTTTTTTGACAACATAGGTGTATGTGTTGCTATGATACTCAACAGTTTCTGGCATCAGTGGAGTTTTCAGATTGAGAAAGACTAGGAACAAAGACCAAGAGAAATGTCTCTAAAAATTAGAACTGAGGCACAAACTAAGATTTGCACACCAATGTTCACAGCAGCATTTTTCACCATCACGAGAACATGTAAACAGCCCAGATGTCCAAACACAAATGAATGAATCGAGAAATTATGGTACATTCAAACAATGGAATACTATGCAGCATGCAGGAGCAATAACTTTGAAAATTATGACCTAACTTATGAAAGAATGGAGAGCATTATACTGAGTTAACGACTTCAGTTCCACAAGGATAAATATTGTATAAAACTGTTATTGTAGAATGAATATAAGAATCCAGGAAGGGTGGGAAAGGATGGAAGTAGAGGGATGTGGATGTGCTGGGGGAGGAGGAATTAATCATTGGGTTGTACAATTTGATGGGTGAGGGGGGTCAGGGAAATTGAAAGAATTTGTTCAAATTTGTATTCGAGTTTTGTAAATAAACTAGTAGAAAAAAAATTAGGTCAAGAAAACCCTATGTAACCAAATGTTTAAATTTATCACTGATCGTGGAAATGGGACAGGACTTAATAGCATTTCATTTAATTTCGCATGGAGTCTCCAGAGGGTGGAAGCCTATTCATGGCACCTAAGACCAACTCATTCTTATTTAACTCTTCCCCTCAGCTCCCTGTCAGGAACATCCAATAAATGGAATCCTTTCATAACAAAATTATCCTAAAAGGAAAGAAGTAACTTCCTATGACATGAAGGGGAAAAAAATATCCTTTTCCTTAAAGTGTATTTCCTAAAGTTCGTTTTCATTTTCTACCTCATGTCTTCAGTGGCCTTACTTCCTTAACTCCTGTATTTTCAACATTATTTTTTCATTTGTAATATTCATTTCTACATATTAAGCTCTGCACTTATTTTTGTTGCATTCATAATAAATTAATTCTTTGAGATCTTTTTCTGACCACTTATCATTTACAACATAATCAGTCCTCCATCCCACAGCAATCCAATCATTATCTCTGCAAGTAAAAGAATCTCAAATCTTCAATCGCATAATTTTACAATTTATAGTATTCTTCTTGATCTCTACATTCAGCTGTCCAGCTTCTCACAAGATATTTACCCTTGACCATATAAGAGTCATCTTTAAGTCAACATAAATGCAAATATAGCTTTATATATTTCTTGGAAAGATTTGCTTTCTCTAATCTCTGTCTTTGGGAACAAAACAATTGTCTACCTAACTACTAAACTTCAAAACGTAAATTTTTGCCAAATGTTATCATCTCCTTCACCTATAAAGTCAAACTAGTCACCAAATTATGCTGTCTCTTAAATAGTAAGTGTCCTCCCAATATTACATTTTTTATATGTTGTTGTTGTTGATTGCCTTCGAGGCAGGCACAACTCATAGACATCCTATGAACAAAAGGCCTGAAACCCCTCCACAACTATCAATATTTATCAAAGCTCATAGAGTGTCTGGAGGCAAGTTGTTTTGGAAGTGGATGCCACTTCTGCTTTTAAACGTCATACAATGTGTTATTGATTAAGTCGCCTGGGATGCATAGAGGCCCTATGTATAGCAGCTCTGAACGCTTCCCTGTCCTGAGACAGTCTCACTAATTCTGATAAACCAATCCCCATTGCCCCAGGCACTGTATCAATCCATCTCATCCTGGGTCTCCCTCTCCTATACTGTCCATCTACCCTTCCGAGCATGATGTCCTTCTCCAAGGACCGAACTTTCAAAGTCCTGGCCTAAAAGGAGAGACTTGGTTTCACCCTCTCTAAGACAGACTTATTTGTAACTTTTAGAAATAGAGGCTTTTGAACTTTTTGCTACAACTGTAAAAATCACTCTCTAAGCTTATTTTCGTGGTTTACACTTGGAATTCTAAACTCTTGAATTTATCTTCCTTTCTACTACAAGTGAACTTCTTAGTATTTTAAAGTTGGGTTTTTTTTTAATATTTCACTTCATCATTAGCATAAATCCAAGTTCCTTTGCATGACATTTCTTATCATCTTTTCTTTGACTACATTTATATTTCCTCAGTCAACTCTCTTCTACCATTATCCTGTAATCCAATTGTTTCAAAGTACTTTTGATAGTCCATGAATAGGCATACTTTCTTGTGAACATATATGCATTCTTCCCTATGACTAGGAACATGTTTCCTCTTTTTTTCTTCTAGTTAAATTCTATTAAATTTTCCAAAATGATCTCAAGTGCTGTATGTTCACTGAGGTCTGTAGCTGTTGTTTTTTTTGCCTCTCTCCACATCTGTGTGGGGTTTTTCTTCTCTGTTCTTCTCAGCTCCATATTAACCACTTCCTACTATTTTTTTTATAACCAACCAATCAACTATGTTGTCATTAAGTTGATTTTGTTCATAGTGACACCATTTGCTTCAGGTTAGAATTATTCCATAGTGTCTGACTTATTGGAATCTTAAGGAAAGCATATTGCCAGTACTTATTTCTAGATGGGTTTAAACTGTCAACTTTTAGGTTAGTAGTGAAGTACAAACTATTCCACAACTCTTGTCTTTCCCCACAAATTTATAAATAATAAAGTGGAATCATCTTGATGGCAGTGTGCTTGGGCTTGGGGCTTGCCATATATATGTGAGCTGGCAGGAGAAACATTATGATATTAAAGATCAAAACTGAAAAAAACTTTTTTTTCTTTGGTGGTGTTTTTGGAAAGTATGGGAAGAGTGGGAAGAAAGTAGATTAAGAGGAAGAGAAAAGAGAATATCAGACAAGCTTTTTGGTATATCTTCAAAACTGTCTTTGAATATCAATTTCAATATACTTATATCAGTTTGGAGAAACGAATTTAGTAACTCATAGCAAAATTAGCTCTTTAAACTACAGGAAAATATTTCCTCAAGAGTTTCTTGCCAATCATCATGGAATATTGCACAACCAAGGAAATAATCTATCACAGAGATGCAAAGATGGTTCCATCTATACATCTTTCAGTACTTCTAATCTAAGAGTATGCATGTGTGTGTGTGTGTGTGTGTGTGTGTGTGTGTGTGTGTATAAAATACTGGAAGCTGAACATTTTCCAAAATAAAATAATCAATGTGCCTTACCTGATACAAAACACGTAAAAACTCAAAGAAGAAATGATGAACAGGAGGATGTGGACTAGCACTGTGATTATTACACCGAGAATTTCTGGCTGATTGGTTCTTATAAATGCCCAGTAGAGTTTTACTGCATCAGCTACAGGTGCATCCCCATTATGTGTAAGCCGCTGACAAAAAAAAAAACAAAATAAAAACCAACAATATAAAATAATGGCTACAATTGCACAATCTATATTAATATTTTTCTTATGATGTATATTTTCTTTTTTATTATTATTAATTTTAATGAAAGTTTACAGAGACTTTGGATTTCCATTCATTCATTGTTGCACTTTCTTCCCTGTCCACCCTTTCCCTGCCCTAGTTTGCTCTTCAATTTGAAAAGTAAAAAAAGAAAACACCAAACTCTTTCATTGTTATACAATCCCTCCCCCCGCCCCAAGTCAACTCCACTATGCAGCCTGCCTTTGTTCTGGACATCTGTCATGACAACAATACCTAAACATATATCTCTTTTAAACAGGTCTCTCCCTCATCTGTTTCAGTGTAGTATATATCATTTATCCTATCTTTCTCAGTCTCCCCCCAACATTGATGTCAGTCCCATTTTACAACAGTGGCACTATGCTGTATTTGTCTTTTTTTAACTGAGATATTTCACTCAACATAATGTCCTCCATGGTCACCCATTTTGTATAATATTTAATGAATTCCTTGTTTTTCAATGTAGTGTAATATTCTATTGTGTGAATGTACCACAGCTTCTCTATCCATTTGTTTGTTCTTGGGCACTTAGGTTCTTTCCATCTCTTTGCTATTGTGAACAAAGGTGTGATAAACATGGGTGTGCATATATCTGCTTGGGTAGTGGTTACGGTATATTCCCAGTAGTGGAATTGCTGGGTCAAATGGTATTTCTATTTCCAACTTTTTGAGAAACCACCATACAGCCTTCCATAATGGTTGCACCATTTTACACTCTCACCAACAGTGAATATGGGTTCCAGTTTCTCCACAACCTCGCCAGCATTTGTAGTTTGCTCTTCTGTTAAATTTTGTTGTTGTTACTGAGGTGAGATGATATCCCATAGTTGTTTTCATTTGCATCTCTCTTTGAGCTAGAGATTTTGAACATTTCTTCATGTATTTATTTGCCATTTGAATGTCTTCTTTGGTGAAATATCTGTTCATATCCTGTGCTCATTTTTCAGTTGGGTTGTTTATTTTTATCTTCTTGTGGTGCTCGAGTATTTTATAAATTCTAGATATAAGTCCCTTTTCTGATATGTCATTCTCAAATATTTTTCCCAGTCTGTGGCTTCCCTTTTTACCCTGTTGGAGAAGGTTTTGGATGTGCACAAGGATTTAATTCTTAGAAGGTCCCATTCATCTATTTTATCCTCTCCTGGTTGTAGATTTTTCAGGGTACTTGGAAGACTGTTTATGTTGTGGATTGGGACTTCTAGAGTTCTTCCAAGCTTTTCTTTAATGAAGTTTATAGTCTTTGGTTTTAATCCTAGATCCATGGATCTATATTAATTTTAATACACAAAAGGTATATGTTACTGAAAGTAATATGATTTTAAATTTTCAAGATATTTAAGATCACTAGATCTTCTTTGTTTCTTAAAAATGATAAAAACAAGAAGCAGCAACAAAAACAAACAAAATTAAACAAAGACAAAAGCCAAAATCAGACAAAGTTTTTGTCTGGTTGAGGAGCCAGATTTTTCTTATTTCCCTCATAATCTTTTAAATATGTGCTGTATACTTGTAATTGAATAAACAAAAGTGGTAATCTTAATGAAAGAAGATTACCAGGGTTTACATCTGTGGTACTACTGCATGGATTTTAACTGACAATGTAAATGTTTTATTTACGTACTGATAACTTCTGAATTTAAGCCATAAAAGATAAGTAGATTAATGAAAATATTTACTTCTGTCTGAAGCAGATTTGATAGAAATTTAATTTTTAAGTGCTTAAAATACTTGTTTATTTTGTAAACTTACTACAAATTGAACAGACTACTTAACACCTGAAATTCAATGTTGACATTGTTGTTTTTATGTGTCATTGAGTTAAATATATGATTTACAGTGATCGGAAGAACAACAGATCTGGACTCTATCCTATCTTCTGCCATCCTCATAATCTGTGACTTAGTTTGCAGAGACAGGTACAGGGTTGCATATGTTTCCTGAAAAGCTTTGGTTGATATTCCATTGATTCTTGAGTCTTTATTTTTGTTAATGCATTTGCTGCAGCTTTAACTTCTTCCTTTGGTACTAATGAGTCTTGATCGTAAGCTACTTCCTGAAGAAATTCAGTGTCAATAAATTCTCTTGGGTATAGTGACTGTATTTCTTCTCTAGATGTTTTCTGCATTATTTGATCTTTTGCCCATAGACTCCTTCAGCATTGAAATTTAAGTCTTAAGTTTGTTCTTCAGTTACTTGAGATTGAGAAATGCCAACCATGTTCTTCCCTTTTGGTTTTTAAAATCCAGCCCTTTCTACCTTTCAATATAATATTTTGCTTTATTTTCTGGATCTTTGCTTTGTTTTCTGTTTTTCTATTTTACTTCAGCATTCCTTGCCCTTTTCCTGGCTTTCTCCTCTCCAATGCAAATATCATTTCATTACAAGTTTATTATATCCATGGAAACAAAAAGAAACAGATCAATGAAAGAATGAATATACCATATTCATGGATAGAAAGACTTATCATTGTGAAGATGTCAACACCAATTAAATCAGTCTGCAGGTTTAATGCAATCTAAATTCAGATCCTGACATCATTTCACAAAGAAATGTAAAAAGAAATCACCAACTTAATTTGTAAAGGAAAGAAATCCTGGATAAGCAAAGCTCTATCAAAGAAGAAGAAAAAAATTAAGATGCACTATACTTCCTGATCTCAAATCTATTACACAGTCATACTAACCAAAACTGTGCTAGTGCTACAAGAACAGACACATAGACCAAAGGGACAGGAGTTAGAACTTAGAAAACAACCCATTTATCTATGGTTAATCGATATTTGACAAGAAAATAAAGTCCATTAAATGGGAAAATAACAGCCTCTTTAACAAATGGACTTGTAGAAACTAGAAATCTATATGCAAAAAAAGTCAAACAAGATACACATATCTCATGTTCTATAGTGTGGGAATTATCAAACAATATTATTAATATGAAATGCAATCAAGATTCTGCTGAAAATTCACCAAAATCTACTAGAATAGTACATCTACAGAGAACTACCAGAAGTACAGGCTGGGTTTAGATGAGGCTAGGGTACTAGGAATAATACAGCTAATGTTAGATGGATCTTGACTGATAGCAGAGAGTATCAGAGGAATGTCTGTGTTTCATTGACTATTCAAAGGCATTTGACTGTGTGGGTCACAACAAACTGTGGCTGACTCTGAGAAGAATGGGAATCTGAGAACAATTGATTGCCTTTGGGAAATCTATACTTGGACCAGGAGGCAGCCATCAGAACAGAGCAAGGAAACAGTATTCAAAATAGCAAGTTCAAAACTGGGAAGATGTGCTCCAGGGATGTGACTTAGCTCCCTAACTTTCAATCTATCTGCTGAACAGATCATCTGGGAGGCTAGGCTCTATGAGGAGGAATGTGGCATCAGGGTTGGAAGAAAACTCAACAATCTGTGTTATGCAGATGACACAACCCTCCTTGCTGAAACTGAGGAGGCCTTGAAGTGCTTGCTACAGAAGTAAAGGACTGCAGCCCTAAACAGGGATTAAAGTTCAACATCAGAACAAAACAAAAACAACACAGATTCTCACCCCGGGGCCGATAGGCAGCATCATGATAGATGGTGAAGAGATTGAGATTGTTAACAACCGTAGTTGGTTTGGCTGCACAATCAACACTCTTGGTATCAGCAGCCAGGAAATCAAAAGAATTGCTTTGGGAAATCTGAAGTCAGGGATCTCTCCAGAGTACTGAAGAGCAACTATGTTAGTCTGGAGACTAAGGTGCACCTAATCTAGGCTGTTGTCTTTGCAATTACTTACTATGGATCAGAAAGCTGGACAATGACTAGAGATGATAGAAAGAGAATTGATGCCTTTAGCTGTGGTGCTGGAGAAGGGTATTACAGCATCGACTGCTAGGAGAACAAAGAGGTTGTCCTAGAGAGAATGAAACCAGGCTGCTCCTTGGAGGCAAGGATTCTGAAGCTTCGTCTGACATACACTGAGCATGTTACAAGGAGGAACTAATCCTTGGAGAGGGACATCATGCTTGGAAGTGTGGAGGGAAATCACGAGAGAGGAAGAGCCTCAATGAGAGGGATTGACTCAGTGACTGAACTAATGGGAGTAGGTGTGTCAAAGACAACGGGGTTGCCAAAGGATAGGGCAGGGTTCAGAGCTGTTGTACACAGAGTCACCATGAGTTGCAGGCAACTTGATGGGACATAACAAGAACATGCCAAAACTAAGTCACAGTGGATCAAGAATCTAGGAGACAAAGTAAGGACAAATTTATGAATCTTAATCTTCAGCATCAATAACCTATCAAACTTTACCAAACCTTAGCTATCAAGAAATAGTAAAGTGACCCTCTAAATATTGGAATTTTGCATATATATATAT
>NW_006399851.1:2660202-2663895 GCF_000299155.1 Elephantulus edwardii
TATGTACAAGAGCTCTAAATGCTGTTCTATCCTGTGCCAACCTATCCATCTCAAATGCACTTATTCCCACCATTTCAGTCTTACACACACACACACACACACACACACACACACACACACATTAACACAGTAAAAAGAATGACTGGAAAAATATTTGATAATGACATATCTGATAAATGGTTCCTATCTAAAATTTACAGAAAATTTCAGTTCTTCAACAAGAAAAAGACAAATCAATAATAACTTGAGCAGAAGATAGGAACAGACTCTCATGAAATCAGACATTCATATAGCCAACAAACAGATGAAGAAATGTTCAATAACAATAGTTATTAGAGAGATACAAATCAAAAGAATGGTATAATATCATCTCACCTCAGTAAAAACAGTGAAGTTCAAAAGCATAGCAAACAATAAAAGATAATGAGGGGGCAATAAGATTGGAACTCCCTTACAATGCTGCTAGGGATATAAAGTGGTACAACCACTATGGAAGGCAGTTTAATGTTTTCTTAAATCATCAAAAATAGAGTATCATTTGATCCAGCTATTTCACTGATAGCAATAAACTCCAATGAAGCAAAAGCTGTGGCATGAACAAATATACACGGCAATATCATGTTTATTACAGCCTTACTAACAATAGCAACGATATGGAAACAACTCATGTGCCCAACAATAAACAAACAGGTAGATAAAATAGGATACAGTCACACAATGGAGTCCTTCATTGTTACATTTGCTGCTTGGTGTTGCTGAGTGGAGTACCACTCATAACGACCCTATGAACAAAAGATCCGAACCCTGTTCTATCCTGTGCCATACTCACACTTCCCAACACACAAGCGCCCATAGTGGTAGTCATATTGTTAAGCCACCTGGTTGAGGTCCTCCTTTCCTTTGCCGACCCTTCACCCTTTCCATCATCATGACCCTCTCCAAGGAATGAAGAAGGCCATGCCCAAAGTATGTGTGGTGAAGCCTCATCATTCTTGCTTCCAGAGTACTCCAGCTGCACAATCTCAAAGACTTATCTCTGTTTGTTCTCATAGCTATCCTTTGGGTTTCCAGTACTCTTCTCCAACACAACAGCTCAAAGGCATCAATTCTTCTGTCATCAGTAGTCATTGTCTAGCTCTCAGATGAGTAGCAAGTAATCAGAAAGACTATAGCCAGAATCAGACCGATCTTAGTCCTCAAGCTGACATCTTTCGTGCTCAATAATTTGAAGAGATCCCCAACTGCAGATTTTCCTGACTGATCCTACCATGGGTGTTAATTGTGGATCCAAGCAAGATGAAGCTGTTAACAGATTCAATCTCTTCTCCATCCATCATGACATTGCCTATCAGTCTAGTGATTAGAATATTTGTTTTATTGACATGAATATGCAATCTATACCACAGGTTTCATTCCTTGATCTTCTGTAACAAATTATTCAAGTCTTCCTTACTTTCAGCATGCTATTGGTGAGTCTCCCTCGAATCTCGATGCCATACTCCTCTTAATAGAGTCCAACTTTTAAAATAATTGTCTCAGTATACAGATTGATTACATATGGAGAGAGAATACAACCCTACTGTACTCCCTTCTCAATTTTAGACCATGTAGTGTTCCCCTGTTCTGTTCACACAACAGCCTTGTGGTGCAGGTATTGGTTCTGCATGAGCACAATTAAGCAATTAACTTTTTATGATTTACACATCAATAATCACTTAAATGGATTCTTTTTTAAAATTTTTTATTACGTTTTAAATGGATTCTTAAGAAGTGTTTTCTTACTGAGAATGCCTGCATTCTATCTCTATTCAATCTTAATCTTTTGCTTGCTATCTTTATCTCACCATCTATACTGAAGGCAAGAAAACTGTCCAACAACAGTTTTAGGCAAATTATATATGCAATATAGAGTTTAGGCAAACTATACCAATTGGCAGCATCAGGATGGATGGTGAACATATTGAGAGTGTACACAGCTTTAGTTTGCTTGGCTCCACAGTCTTGGCACCAGTAGCCAGGAAATTAAAAGGCTCATTGCCATGGGAAAGTCTGCTGTTAGGGACCTCTCCAAAGTACTGCAGAGCAATGGTGTCTCTCTGGAGACTAAGGTGCATTTGATACAGGCCATGGTCTTCACAATCACTTGTTATGCATCAGGGAGTTGGACAACGACCAAGGAGGATAGAAGGAGAATTGATGCCTTTGAGCTGTGGTGCTAGAGAAGAGTATTGAGAATACCATGGACTGCTGGGAAAACAAACATATTCGTCCTGGAAAGGGTTAAACTGGTGGCTCCTTGGAGGCAAGGATTCTGAGGCTCCATCTAACATACTTTCAAAATGTTGTGAGGAGATACCGGTCCTTGGGGAAGGACATCATGCTTTGGAGGGTGGAGAGACAGCTCAGGAGGGGTAGGCCCTCTATGAGGTGCATTGATTCAGTGACTGAGATAATCAGGATGGGAGTGTCAGAGACAGTGCGATTGGCACAGGACAGAGCAGAGTTTAGGGCTGTTGTACATAGGGTCGCTATGAGTCGGAAGCGACTCGACAGCACATAACAACAACAACAACAATGCTATTCTATTGTGTATTTGCAACCTATATACTCCATCTACATTATATGCATGTGCATATTAATTACATAGATATAGTGTATTAAAAATATAATATATCTCTTCCATAGCCTGTGCAGAAAGTATATAGTAAATGGATGGGTATTGTTTGATGAAAATATTTACCAGCAAAGCTTTACTTTTTTTTATCCAGATCAAGTTTCAGGAGGAAAAAGAATCTATAAACTCAATAGAGTTATTGACTTTTCTGCAATAGTGCAGGCACAAGTGGAAGGGGATACTGGTGGAGGAGAGAAAGGGATGGGTCAAGACACACGTGCCAAGTGCAGGGAGCAGCACTGAATCTATTGGAAACTTCTATAATTGGGGAAATGTCTTTCATCTACCCTTTTCAATGAAATGCTTGTCTGTAAGATACTGTTCTATATCTGAGCATTCAAGTTAAGAAAGACTAGGAAGAAGAACTCGCCATCCATGTTCAAAATAATAGGGCTTAGAAAACCCCATGTACAATAGAGTACCCTTCGATCAGCAGATACGGCAACTGAGGCTGAGCCCTCAAATATGGAAACACAAAGGAAGAGGAACTGTAGTAAGCAGATACTAGTAGTTGGAATCTGAGAAAAGGGAATGTAGGAAAATTGAATATTGTTAAGAAAGAAATGGAATGCATAAATATTGACAAATTAGGTATTGGAAAAAGTGAGACAAACTGTCATGGAACATTTTGAATCAGACGATCATGTGATCTACTAAACAAGAGATGAAAAAGGGAGGGGGGAAAATAAGGTTGTTTTCATAGTTAAAAAAGTCATTTCTAGATCCATCTTGAAATACAATGGTGTGAGTGACAGGATAAGAGCTATATACATTCAAGGAAGTCTAGTGAATACCACTAACATTCAAATATATGCACCAACTAAAATCAAAAGGGCCGAACTTGCAAAGCATATCTTAAGCTCAAGGAACTGAAGAACAAATTGAAACCTCGAGTTGCTATAATCAAGGATGCTTTCGGCAGAACGTTAAATGATCCAGGAAGTATTAAAAGAAGATGGAAGGAATACACTGAGTCACTGTATCGAAAAGAATTGGAAGACACAGAAGAATTTCATAAA